>NW_006400005.1:1845961-1856520 GCF_000299155.1 Elephantulus edwardii
TCTCTGGAGACTAAGGTGCATCTGATACAGGCCATGGTCTTTGCAATCACTTGTCATGCATCAGAGAGTTGGACAATGACTAAGGAGGATAGAAGGAGAATTGGTGCCTTTGAGCTGTGGTGCTGGAGAAGAGTATTGAGAGTACCATGGACTGCAAAGAAAACAAACAGATTCATACTGGAGAGGGTGAAAACAGGTGGCTCCTTGGAGGCAAGGATTCTGAGGCTCCATCTAGCATACTTTGGACATGTTGTAAGGAGGGACTGGTCCTTGGAGAGGGACATCATGCTTGGTAGGGTGGAGGGATAGCACAGGAGGGGAAGGCCCTCTATGAGGAGGATTGATTCAGTGACTGGGGTAATCAGGATGGAAGTGTCAGAGACAGTTTGATTGGCACAGGACAGAGCAGAGTTTAGGGCTGTTGTACATAGTGTCGCTATGAGTCACAAATGACTCGACGGCACATAACGACAACAACAACTGTTAGATAACAATTTACAAAGTACTGTAAACATTACTTTATAAAAATGAGTTTAAGTGTCACAACAAAAGAATTTTTCTTTTACTTTTCAAAGAGAAGAGTGAACTGGGAAGGGAAACGTGGGTAAGGAGAAAAATGCAACAAAGAATGAATGGAAATCCAAAGACTCTGTAAATGTTCACTAAAAATAATAAAAAATATATTAATTTTAAAAAATGGTTTTAAGTCTCATAGACGTAGCAACTAGAGGAAGCAACTCTTACCAAAAAAGGAAATGCTTAAAACTGAGAATCTTTTTATAAATTGTATTCTTGTTTCTTTTGGGGGTCAATAATTTTAATTTTTGTAAAAATATAGGTAACATGAGTCAATTCAATGATTTTTGTGTATACAAATTAGTGACATTAAGTACACCATTTGTGATTTTTAGCAATCTTCCCAAAAAGATGAAACATTGGTACCAAGCAAGGGGGAAAAAATCCCAAACAAAGCAAAAAACAAACAAATAAATCCAAAAGATGTATTGCATTTTGACAATCAGTTGTCAAGGATCTCTCCAAAGTACTAAGGAATAATGATGCCAGTTTAAAAACTAAGGTGTGCCTGATTCAATTCGTAGTCTTTTCACCCTCTTGCTATACACCTGAGATAAGGACAATGAATAAACATCACAGAAAAATCCATGCCTTTGGGTGGTGTAGTTGAAGAAGACTACTGATTATCTATCTTCTGGACTGCCAAAAGAACAAAGAGATAAGTTTTGGAGAAAGTAAAGAGTCCTCTTTAGTAGCAAGAATGGTTAAGTTTCATCTCACATAGTTTGGGCATGTTGTTAGAAGGGCCATTCCTTTAAAGAGGAGCATAATGCTTAGAAAGATGAAGGGACAGTGAAAGAGAGGAAGTCCTTAAATGAGATGGATTAACACAGTGACTGCAGCAATGAGCTCAAGTATGTCAGAGATAATGAGAATGGATAAAGTTCAGATCTGTTTTTCATAGGGTTCCTACGAACCATACTAAACTCAATAGCTTTGAACAACAGCTGTGGTTCCTTTTTCCTGATTCTGGCAACTTTTGGAGTATTGTTTTCTCAATTACAAGCAGCACTGTATGGAAAATTACAATGGTGAATAAGACACTCTAGTGTATAGTTTATAGTGTGACAGATGTGCTATGACAGGAAAAGAAGAGCTATATTATTAATAGGTATTTCACAGAGGACAACTTTTCGCCCCTTTTATGATAAAAGAAGTACACTGTAGTCAGTGTGACATTAGGTGCCATAGTGGTGCTTAGTGCTACTTTCCACCACTCATCAGTTAGTTTGTTGTACAGTGTTGGCTTAGATGATGCTGTGTTGCTTGAAGCTATCCCACCAGTATTTCAAATGCCAGCAGCGTGCTCCACGGTGGCTGTGTCAGGCCAAGATAGCAGGATTGCCCATCCACTTCTAAAATTATTTAACCTCTTAAGTGCAATGAATAACAGTAGAACTTTGTACAATAGTGCACCAGAAGATAATCTCCTCAGGTTGAAAGACAGTAAAAAATTTGCCTGGACCTCAAAGTTTATTGTAATAATTTTTAGGTGCGATCAAATTACACAACAGATCTGAAGCCTGCACTATTCTGCATCATCCCATGATCTCTGGCATGTTCAAGCCTGGTTTGGTAGTCAGTGTAGTACCATCTCATTAAGGATTTTCCTCTCTTTTTCTGACCCTCTACGTTTCACAATATGATGTCACTTCCTAATGACTGACTCCTAAAAACATGTCCAACGTAAGTGAGAAGTTTCACCATCCTAGTTCTTTATAAACTTTCAATAAAATCTCATTTTTTTAAAAAAAGCACTCTAGTTACACTTTCTTCAAGAAATATTTAGATATTCTTTCAGCAGCTCATGGAATATTCAATATTTTCATCAATACCACAATTCAAAGGCATCAATTCTTCTTCTGTCACAACTCCCTACAGACTGCTCCACCAAAATTGGAAAATATGAATTTGATAAGGTAAACAAGGCCAGAATTCTCATGATAGACTTTTGTGCAATCAATGATTTGTTCATTGTGAACAACTTTTTTAAAAAACACAAACTTGAAGCTAGAGGACATGGGAGGAGAGCAGCACGACATAGACGGAGAGCATCTTAGGTAGTTTGATGTGCTGAGGATGGGTGACTAGGCAGCTTAACATCTGTGAACAAACCACCAGCCTCAAATTCCCAGCGGCACCCAAGACCCCCCATCCCACCATCTGGCAGTGCCCCAGACCTGTGGCTCTGCACCACCACCACCGCCATAGTCCCACACCCCTGCACCTCCCACCCCCAGTGGTGGAGCCACAGCCCTGCACCCCCTGCAGTGCCCCAGGGCCACTAGAGAGTCCTTCATGCTGCACAGAGATCCATCAAAACAGTGAGCCATGGATAGTTGGATTATAAATCAGAACTTTTGTTGGAACAATTAGTTTTGGAGCTACAGGAACACAAAGCCATGCTACAAAACCAGCCATTGCCCAAAGCCACCAGCTGAGCTGCTGTGGCACTGATCTGGCAGGAGCCAGAAGTTCAGAGAAAAACACAAGTGGGGTAGTTTCCCAACTGATCTCTACAGCATTGTCTTCAGATCAAGAACATATCAATGTCTTAAAGAAAGCAAGCTATCTCACACACTACACAAGTGCAAAGCAAGATGTCACCCCAAAAGGGTGACACAGTATCAATGGATTTACTGAAGCCTAAAAGTCTAATGGGACTTTCTGACACAGAATTTAAAGAACAATGATTGAATATGTTCAATGGATGAAAGACAAACTTGAAGAATTACAGGATACTACAAGCAAAAAACTAGGAGGAGCTCAAAAAAACAATCCAGAACAGTGTAGAAAAAACAAGTGAGGCATTAGCAGCACTGGAAAAACAAGAAACCACTATCCAGCATATGAGATCCAATGTTTCAGATGCTGTTGACATGATGGAGGGACACATGAGCAGACTTGAAGAGATGCAACATAGAACCAGTGAAATAGAAGACAGAATTGTCACCACTGATATACTAGAGCAAAAAGCAGAATCAAAAAGAAAGGAAAAAGAAGAAAACCTAAGAATAATTTTGAGCACCATCAAGAGAAATAACATGCGCTTCATTGGAATTCCAGAAAAGGAAGAAGCAAGTAAAGGCACTGAAAAAGTTGTGGAAGAATTACTAGAGGAAAACTTCCCAGGCATAATAAAGAATGAGAGAATGTATCTTCAAGAAGCTCAGCAAACACCGTATAGACTAGACCCCAGGAGAAAAACATCAAGGCATATCATAGTAAATTTGTTACAACCAAAGATAAGGAGAGAATCCTGAAAGCAGTGAGGGAGAAACAAAGAGTAACCTATAAGGGAGAGCAGATAAGATTAAGTGCTGATTTCCTAGCAGAAACCATGCAAGCAAGAAGAAGAGTGGAAGGACATATATCAAACATTCAAAGAACACAACTGTCAACCAAGAATATTGTACCCAGCAAAACTGTTCATCAAATATGAAGGGGAGATCAAAATATTCCCAGAAAAACAGAACCTAAGTGAGTTTGTAAAAACAAGACCAGTGTTGAAGGAAAGACTCAGAGATGTCCTTCTTACAAAAGTACCACAGAAAGCATCATGGACCAAAGTAACTAGCAACAACACCAAAAAGAATTCAACAAAATTATAGCAATAAAACCTTGACCCTCAATAATCACACTGAATGTGAATGGTTTATATGCACCACTGAAGAGAAAGAGTAGCAGATTGGATCAAAACCCAAAATCCATCAATATGTTGTCTACAAGAGACACACCTGAAAAAATGAAGATAAAGAAAGACTAAAAATAAAAGGGTGTGGAAAAACATACCAAGCAAACAGCAACCAGAAAAAAAGCAGGAATATCAATATTAATCTTTGATGAAATAAATGTCAATGTAAAAACCATCACAAAGGACAAGGAAGGTCACTATATAATGCTGAAATGGTCTATAGAACAAAAGAACATAACAATAATAAATATCTATGCACCAAATTTAAGACCTGTAAAATACATAAAACAAACATTAACAAAACTCAAAAAGGAAATAGACAACACTATTATAGTACTTGGAGACTTCAATACACCCCTCTCAAGAAAAGATAGAACTACCAGAAAGAAACTCAACAAAGATACTGAAAAATTTAACCATACAATAAACCAACTTGACCTCATAGATATTTATAGGCTAATGGACCCCAAAAAAGCACAGTATACTTTCTCCAATATGCATGGAACATTCTCCAGAATAGATCACATTCTAGGTCACAAAGCATCAGTAAATTAAAAAACATAGAAATAATGCAAAGCATCTTTTCATACCATAATGCTACAAAATTACAAATTAATAACAAGAAGATAAAGGAGAAAAAACCCATGTATTCAGAAGCTGAACAACACCTTGTTTGAACATGACTAGGTACCAGAAGAAATAAAAAGGGAAATAAAAAAAAAAAAAAGGCAAGAAAAATTGACCATTGACTCTCTAACCCAACATCTCCAGTAAATTGAAAAAGGACAGCAAGAAAACCTGGCACCGTCTATAAAAATGAAAATTATAAAAACTAGAACAGAAAGAAATGAAATACAAAACTGAAAAACAATGAAACTTTCAACAAAACTAGGAGTTGGTTCTTTGAAAAGGTCAATAAAATCGACAAACCATTAACAAAACTCACAAAAGAAGGAGAAGACACAAATAATCCAAATAAGAGATGAATCCTGCAACATCACAACAGAATCAACTAAAATAAAAAGGCTAACATTAGAGTATTATGAAAATATATACTCAAACAAATATGAAAACCTAGAGGAAATGGACAAATACTTAGAAATGCACAACCTACCTAAACTGACACAAACTGAAACTGAACATGTCGACATACCCATTACAAAAGAAGAAATTGAAAAGGTAATAAAACAACTTCCAACCAAAACCAGCCCTGGACCAGATGGTTTTACAAGTGAATTTTATCAAACATTCAAAGAGGAACTGTCACCAATTCTATATAAAATCTTTCAGAAAATAGAAAAAGATGGAATTCTCCCAGACTCATTCTATGAAGCAAACATATCCTTGATGCCAAAGCCAGGAAAAGACACCACCAAAATAGAAAACTATAGGCCAATATCTCTTATGAACATAGATGCAAAAATCCTGAATAAAATATTGGCAAATAGAATCCAATGAGACATCAAAGAAATAATTCACCATGACCAAGTGGGATTCATAACAGGTATCCAAGGATGGCTCAACATAAGAAAAACAATTAATTGAATTCATCATATTAACAAAGCAAAGAACAAGAACCACATGATCCTATCAATTGATGCAGAAAAGGCCTTTAACAAAATCCAGAACATTTTCCTGATTAAAACACTCAACAAAGTAGGATTAGAGGGGAATTTCTACTGCATAGTTAAAAATATTGATGCAAACACGAGAGCCAACATTGTTCTCAATGGAGAGAGTTCAAAGAACAGAATTATGCAAGGATATTATCAACTCTCTTATTCAATATTGTATTGGAGGTCTTAGCAATATCAATAAGACAAGAGAAGGACATAAGAGATATCTAAATTGGCAAAGAGGAGGTAAAATTATCTCTCTGTGCAAATGATATGATAGTAAACTTAGAAAACCCTAAAGACTCAGCAAGAAAACTGTTGGACAGAGTGGACCAATTCAGCAAAGTAGCAGGATACAAGACCAACATACAAAAATCAGTTGGATTTTTCTACAGTGACGAAGAAAATACAGAGCAGGAGCTAAGAAAAATAATACTCTTCACAATAGCTAATCACAAGATTAAATACTTGGGAGTAAATCTAGCCAGAAGCACAAAGGATTCGTTCAAAGAAAGTTAAAAGACATTACTGCAAGAAACAAAAAGAGACATGGAGAAGTGAAAGATATCCCTTGCTCATGGATAGGAAGACTCAGTATTGTGAAAATGGCAATACTACCAAAGGCAATTTACACATTCAATGCAATCCCAATACAAATACCAATCCCATTCTTCAACAAGATGGAAAAGACAATTCCTAGTTTCATTCGGAATGGAAAGAAGCCTCAAATAAGCAAAACACTCCTTAAAAATAGAAAAAATGTAGGATACATCTCACTCCCTGATTTCAAATACTACTACACTGCTGTGGTGGTTAAGACAGCATGGTACTGGTACAATGACAGACACATAGATCAATGGAATAGAATTGAGAACGCGGAAGTCAGCCCATCTACCTATGGTCAATTGATTTTTGACAAGCAGATTAAATCACTTAAGTGGGGAAACAGCCTTTTTAACAAATTGTGTTGGCAAAATTGGAAAACTATCTGCAGAAGACTCAAACAAGATTCACAACTCACTCCATACAGAAAAAACCAACTCTAGGTGGATCATGGACCTAGGACTAAAACCAAGGACTATAAATTTCATTTAAAAAAGCTTGGAAGAACTCTAGAAATCCTAATCCACACATATGCAGTCTTCCAAATATCCTGAAAACTCTACAACCAGGAGAAGATAAAATAGATGAATGGGACCTTCTAAGAATCAAATCTCTATGCACATGCAAAAACTTCTCCCACAGGATAGAAAGGGAAGCCATAGACTGGGAAGAAGTATTTGGTAATGACATGTCAGATAAGGGACTTATATCTAGAAATTATAAAACACTTGAGAACCACAACCAGATTAAGGTAAACAATCCAATTGGAAAATGGGCACAGGATATGAACAGACACTTCACCAAAGAAGACATTCAGATGGCCAACAAGCACATAAAAATCCCTAGCTGTAAGAGAGATGCAAATCAAAACAACTATGAGATAGCATCTCACCCCAGTCAGAATAGCAAAATTTAACAGAAGAGCAAACAACAAATGCTGGGGAGGTTGTGGAGAAACTGGATCCCTTATTCACTGTTGGTGGAAGTGTAAAATGGTGCAATCACTGTGGAAGGTGGTGTGGCGCTTTCTCAAAAAGTTGCAAATAGAGATCCCATTTGACCCAGCAATTCCACTACTGGGAATATACCCCAAAGAGACCATAACTGGCACCCAAGCAGACATATGCACACCTATGTTTATCATGACTTTGTTCACAATAGCAAGGAGTTGGAAACAACCTAAGAGTCCAACAAACAAATGGATAGAGAAGTCGTGGTATATTCACCCAATGATTACTACACTGCATTGAAAAACAAGGAACTCATGCAATAATTCAAAATGGGTGACACTGGAGGACATTATGCTGAGTGAAATATCTCAGTCACAAATGGACAAACACTGCATAGTGCCACTGTTGTAAAACAGGACTGACATCTGGGTTAGAGGGAGACTGAGGAAAGATGTGATAAATAATGTATACTGCATTGATACAGACGAGGGAGAAAACTGTTTAAAAGGGATATGTGATTTGGTATTATTGTCATGACAGGTGTTCAGAACATAGGCTGCATAGTGGAGTAGACTTGGGAGGAAGGATTGTAAAACAATGAAAGAATTTCCCCCTTACTTTTCAAAGAGAAGAATGTACCAGGGGGAGAGGTGGGCAGGGAGAAAAGTCTAACAATGAATGAATGGAAATCCAAAATCTTTGTAAATTTTCATTAATATTAATAATAATTTTAAAAACCCACAAACTTTTACTATATTGATGGACTTTACCTGATTGAAAACACAGGAATCAAATTGAGACAATGTAAAAGCTCAATATTTTTTTCAGAACAAGGGACAACTGTGGAACATAGCATCAACTACTTCATATGCAAACTCAAATTAAAGATGAATAAAATAATAAAAAATTCCCAAGAGACAAAATATTATCCTGAGTTGATTCCAACAGTATTCAGAACCATCTCAAGATCTGATACATTAAACACTGGCAACTAAAGACTGAACAAGTTGTGGAATAGCATCAAGTATGTCATTCATGAAGAAAGCAAAGGATCATTAAAAATATAAAGGAAGGAAGGACAGACGAAAAGAGAGAAAGAAAAGATAAACATGGATATAAAAAGATATTCTAAAAAATTCTCTACACAGAGAAGCCAAAATGAAATGAAGAAAACAAGATTTAAAAGGGAAGCTTCAGACAACAAAACAAAATACTATAATGAAATGTGCAAAACAGAAGACACGCTCAACATTTACCAAGCTGAAAGAACGAAAGAACAAATTCTAGCTATGAGTTGCAATTCTGAAAGATTCTATGAACAACGTATTGAATGAGTCAGGTTTAGCCTGCTGTACCACCAGATCACATTAGCTTAGACTAAAATTTGAAGAAAGAGGCTGACTTTCACAAAACACATTATTTTTTTCCAGTAATTATTGTATGTGTCTTCTGTAAAGATGCCCTTTAGTGAACATTTACATAAGACAATACTCTGTTGCAATTTGTCCTATCTATATATCTCTTCCCTAAATACCGTTTTCATCATACTTTCAATTCTGTCCTTTCCAAATCTTGGACCATCCAGCAATGCAATTAGTTAACACCTATAAATCCATGCAGATCTGTATTTATGGCAAACTATTTATGGCCAACTATTTCTAAACAGAGTGATAAACCAAGCATATACTAAAAGTTCTTCTCACTGAGATGATTCTCCTCACTTTTCTTCTACAGACCACCTTTAAGTGGAATTTTAGTCATGTAGACATCCATCTTTATTTGATACAAGAATTTCAAGCAGAATAATTCAGGAATCAGGGCCAGTAATTTTCCTTTTCCGTTAAAAATTCTTCAAAGTGGCTGTAAATGTGAATTGAGGGAAAGAACTCAGTGCAGATTCAGTGTCAAGGAGACAAGACATGTTCTTATCCAGTTTACTTGTCTCATCTAGACTTATATAGTCTTTTATGTACCATTTCTATTTGTGGATATATTGCAGTTGTGTGACTCTAATCCACAGCCCTCAGGCCTACCTTAAACTGTTTTTGGTGAGACATTCTTCTAGGTCATGTAACCCCGGTATGTCCACTTACTGTACAGAGGTAACTCATGGTTGCTGTGAAGCTGAACACTGTGACACTGATGAGTCAAATTCGAAAATGGTTACCCATGGTGAACAGTGTTTGGTGGAGTTCCCCAATTAAAATAAGCTTGGAAGCAGGAGTGGCATCCACGTCTGTAATAGCTTGCCTTTGGGAACCCTATAAACCTCGAGAAAGGACAAAAGTTATACAGGCATCCAGGTCTTTCATTCATAGGGTCGCTATGAATCGCCTGTGACTTGATAGCACTTCACAACAACAACCACAACATGACCAATATTATAGCTAGGATAATCTGACAATATCCAGTTCCTAATGGCCAGTTTACTTCACATAGGTAGCATTTCCTTCTTTACTAGAACACAGTAATAAGATAGTTTTTCCCCAAAAGAGAAAGATTATCAGCACCAAAGAACAAGAATTTCATTCAAAACCAAGAGGTCTGATTCTTTTGTAACTTCTTGTAATAAGAGCTATACATTCAGTCACAGATAGCTTGAATATCATTGAGTTTGATGAATCATTAGGTCCAAGCAGATGAGTCGCTTGCATTGCACTCTGAAGTCCTTTCTTATTCTGCTTTTCATGTAAAATTTTAACTGTTTATTCATTTGATGAAAATTATTCACCAAGATGCTGGAGAAAAGTAGTTCCTATTTTCCATAAATGGTTTTGGTAAGAAGAATATTGTAAATGTGGATACAGTTCCACTATTCCTCCTCCATGCCACGATACGGTGTTATTAGCATGAGCAGTTATAAATCCATTGCCATCCTTACTCTAACTTAATTTTATTTCCTAAATTTAAATTTATTATTAATTTCAGTAAAAATTTACAGAGGCTTTGGATTTCCATTCATTCATTGTTGCACATTTCTCCCCTCCCAGCCTCTACCCAGAACACTACCCTCTTGGAAACGTAAAAGAAAAATTCTTTCATTGTTTTACAAAACCTCCCCCAGGTCCACTCCATCATGTAGCCATCTCTCTAAGCTTAAAAGATTATAATGTTCCAATC
>NW_006400005.1:1856620-1857932 GCF_000299155.1 Elephantulus edwardii
GGTTTGTGCGGGGAGAAGGGTGCAACAATGAATGAATGGAATCCCAAAATCTCTGTAGATGTTCATTGAAATGAAAAATAAACAACCTAAATGAAAAAAAAAGTATGATCCTTAACAGAGAATTACAAAACACAGAATGAAGATTTACATACGCATAGAGTTCTGAACATTTTAAGCCCCCAAAATCTTTAGATTTACCAAAAGAGTATGATTACCAAAAAGGTGGAAAAAATAAATCAGTAGTTGTTAAATCTTATACAGAGAATTATAGAGAAAATAAATGACATTTATGTAGCAATGGTGTCCTAAAAATGAGAAATATATTACTGTTACTGGTTATAGAATCTAAATAGTGGAGTTCATATTGAACAGAAAGTTCTAGTTACTTTAGATGAAGAATTACAGTTAAAAGGTAACATAACACACTTTCATTCAAGATAAAGACAATTTAAAAAATCAATTAACACATCAAACATTGTAATAGCAGTGACTGACCTAGATTCTAAAATAAAATTACTCTAGATGATGTGAACTGCCATGCCAATAGTTCTATAAGTAGGTTCCTTGAAAAGTTGCAGCATAATTTCTCCATTATATTATTTGATCCACTTAAAAAATACTGAGTATGTATACCAATTAGAAAAGAGATCTGATAACTGAGTAGGTAAGGAGTTGCACTGCCAACTAAAACTCAAGAGATTTAAATCCACCAGCTGCTTCATGGGAGAAAGATAGGCAGTCTCTTCCCATGCAATTTACATCTTCTGAAAACCCATTGGAGGGTAATTATGAGTCGATTTCAACTTGAAGGCACATAACAACAGTAACAAGCATTAATTAAAGCTTAAAGCCTAGTCAGGCTCCACATCAGTTATGTACACCGGCAGAATTTAATTTCTAAAAATATAATTAACCAGTTAGTTAACAAATTCAACCTTGAGTTGCTATAACCAAGGATGCTTTCGGCAAAATACTAAATGATCCAGGATATATTAAAAGAAGATGGAAAGAATATACTGAGAAAGGAATATACTTGAAAGGAATTGGCAGACACAGAAGAATTTCATGAAACAACATATGAGCAAAAGCCTGTGGTGATGAAAGAAGAAGATCAGGCTGCTTTGAAGGAAATGGCAAAAAAGAAGGTTCCAGGAAAAGATGGTATACCAATTGACATATTTCAGCTAACAGATGCTGCCCTGGACGTGCACAAAAAGTTGTGCCAAGAAATCTGGAGAACAACCACTTGGCCAACTGACTGGAAGAGATCTATATTTGTTCCCATCCCAAAGAAAGGTGACCCAACAGAGTG
>NW_006400005.1:1864837-1868576 GCF_000299155.1 Elephantulus edwardii
GAAGTCTCTCTCAGGGAGGAGTGATAGGGAATGGCAAAGAACACACTGACAAAGGAGATTAATCAGAATTGGTTTTGAAAAAAAGAAAAGTAGTTCCATTGATAAACAACACTCCACCTCACTTTTTAGAGTTGTAGAATTTCATCTAAATTAATGAAGCTGTATCCTTACACTGGAAATATGTTGCCTTCCAAATTCAGTAGAGAACATTAAGCACTCTGCTTCCTTCTTGTGGTGCACAATACAAATTATTTTTCAGTTAGAAATGGCTCAAGATTCTCTAGGCTATTGTATCACTAGAAATATCACTGAGCTTACAAGCTTTCATAATTTATTCTCAATGTTTTGTTGTTGCTGTTATGTGCCATTGAGTCATCTACAACTCATAGTGACCCTATGAACAATGGCCCTGAACTTTGCGCTATCCTGAGCCAATTATTTCCAATATTTTTGTTCAAACATGTCTTACTAAGGCACTATTTAAAATAATTGCTACATTGTGTGAAAAAATTCAAACTTCAAAATGTAACTCTGTTTAATTTCTGGTCATGGGCCATCAAGTCAAATATAGATAAACCATGTTCTATCCTGTGCAATATTCATAATCTCTGACATACTTGCATCCACTGTTGCAATCACTGTGTCAATCCATCCCATTAAGAGTCTTCCTCTCTTTCGTTGATCTGCCACCTTTCCAAGCTTTTCATCTCTTTCCAATAAATACCCCACTCCTAACAGCAAGCCCAAAGTATGTGAAATGAAGCTTTGTCATTCTTGCCTCTAAGGAGCACTCTGGCTGTACTTTCTCCAAGACACATCTATTTGTTCTTTCGACAATTTGTAGTATGTTCAGCACTCTTCTCCAGCACTGCAACTCAAAGGCATAAATTCTTAATCTGTTATCCTTATTCAATCTCCACCTCTCAGACAAATGGAGAGTGATTGAAAAAAACCATAGCTTGAATCAGGTGCAATTTGGTTTGCAAACTACCATCATTGCTCCTCAGTACTTTGGAGAGGACTTAACAGCAGATTCTCCCAATTTGATACATCTTTTGATGTCTTGACTGCTGATTGTGTTGACTGTGGATCCAAGTAAGATGAAGTTGTTTACAATTTCAACCTTTTCTCCATTTATCCAGATGTTGCCTATTGCCTAGGTGGTGAGGATTTTGTTTTCTTGATGTTGAGATGTCATCCATATTGGAGGCTATAGTTGTTGTTTTTTTTAAATTTTCTGCAGTAAGCATTTCAAGTCCTCTTCATTTCCAGCAAGAAAGATAGTGTCATCTGCATAACACAGGTTGTTGATGAGTCTTCCTTCTATTCAAGTGAGGCTAGTGAGAGAACTGCCATTATCACTCAGCCATTACACTCATAGACATATACTCTAGGGGACTAATAGAAGTAACCTAAACAGATATTTCTTTACCAATGCACATTTCTAAAGGAGTTATGGTGATCTAGTGAATAAGTAGTTGTGCCACTAACCCAGTGACAGATGGTACAAATCCACCAGATGCCTAATGGAAGAAAGTTGGACATTCTTCTACAATGTTATTTAAAGCCTTTGAAAATATAGTGGAGAGTCAGCTATGAGTCAGTGCCATCAGACTCAACAACAATAAGAGAGATGCTCACTGAAGCCCTATTGATAATAGCAAAAATGTGAAAAAAACCTAAAATTTCATGAACAAACAAATGGATAAAATGTGACATGCACATTCAGTGGAATATTATTCAAACCTTAAAGAAAAAATGGTTCCATCTTACAACATGTTGTTCGGTACAGTTGAGCTGAGTATGATCCATAGTGACCCTCTGAACAACAGATCTGAACCCTGTCCTGTACTGTACCTTCCTCACACTTCCTGACACATGAGAGCCCATTGTGGCAATCACCGTGTCAATCCACCTACTCAAGGGTCTTCCTCTCTTTCACCAACTCTATGTCTTTCCGAGCATGATACCATTCTCCAAGGAACAACCCCTCCTAGCAACATGTCCAATGTATGTGAGGCAAAGACTCATCACCTTTGCCTCCAAAGAGCACTCTGGCTTCACTTCCTCCAAAACATATTTGTTGATTCTTTTGGAAGTCTTCTCCAACCCCACAGCTCAAAGGCCTCAAATCTTCTTCTCTCATCCTTATGCATTGCGCAGCTCTCAGATGCATAGCAAGTCATCAGAAAGACAGACCATGGCCTGAATCAGACACACTGTAGTGCTCAAACTGACATCTTTACTTCTCAGTAATTTGGAAAAATACCCAACTGCAGACTTTCCCAGTCCAATAAGTCTCCTGATTTCCTGACTGATGGTACCAAGAGTATTAACTGTGGATCCAAGTAAGATGAAGTTGTTGACAGTTTCAATATTTTCTACATCTATTATGATGTTGGCTATCAGGCTAGAGGTAAAAATCTTTGCTTTCTTATGGAGATGTAATCCATATTTAAGGACATTTTATTTGATCTTCTGGAACAAATGCTCAAGTCCTCCTCACTTTCAGCAAGCAAGGTTATATCATTTGCATAACAGGTTATTGATGAATCCTCTAGTTTTGATGCCATGTTCTTCTTAAGAGTCAAGCTTCTTGAATAATTTGCTCAGCATACAGACTTAACAAGTATGGAAAGAATACAACCCTGACACACTCTCTTTTTAATTTTAAACTATGGACTTTGTTCTGTTTGTACAAATAAACTCTTAGTCTAGGTATAGGTTTTGTATGAGCACAATTAAGTGTTCTGGGATTCCCATTCTTCTCAATGTTAGCCCTAACTGGTTACAATCCACAGAGTCAAATGCTTTTGCATAGTCAAGAAAGCACAAATAGACATTCTTCTGCCATTCCTTACTTTCAGTCAGAATCCATTTGATATGACCAGTGATATCCTTGGCATCATGGCATCTTCTAAATCCTGTTTAAACTTCTGGAAATTCCCTATCTTTGTACTGTTCTAGCCATTTTTTAATGACCTTCAGCAGTATTTTGCTTGCATGTGCTATTAATAATGTTCAATAGTTTCCACATTGTGTTAGATCACCTTTCTTGGGAATGAGAACAAATACGCACCTCTTCCTGTCCATTGACTAGAAAGCTGACCTCCAAATTGGCTAGCATAGATGGTAAGCTCATCCAGGGCTGCATCTGTTAATTGAAACAAGTCAAATCAATGGTATCCCATGGATTCCCGGTATCTTATATTTTTCCCATTGCCTTCAATGCAGCTTCCACTTCCTCCTCCACCTATTGGCTTACACAATAAATATTTAAATCAATTACCAAACATTCTTTTGCCTTGATTTACAATATTTCTGAATAACCAGCCCAATTTCACAGCTATATATGGGATCAAAGGAATATTTTTCATAAGCAAATCATAGTTTTAATTCTTTCTTTGCCTAGTCTTGTTTCCTGGATCCCTCACAAAGTCTCCAAAAAGCACACACCAATGAAACTTTTGCATATAGTTCTTGTAGTCTGTTTCTGGAGAACCTGACCTATGGAAGTGATTAACTTCATAGAGCTTATAATTAGCTATAGTAATGAAGAGCTTTTAATTAGTTTTAACACTGAATGAATATAAGTAATAAATATGTAAACCAACAGCCAAATAAACTCTTTTTTTTTCCTCTGTCCACTCTTTTTTTTAATTGGGAAAAACATATTGGGGGTACAAGGAGGTGAGGGTTGGGGGCAGAAGGGTGAGGATGGGCCAGGATGCAGTTGCAG
>NW_006400005.1:1869976-1881253 GCF_000299155.1 Elephantulus edwardii
GCAATCCATTGCATAGGTAATCGTCCTCTTTGGTCTGTCCAATGCATAGGTAATTGTCCTCTTTGGCCTTTCCAATTCATAGGTAATCGTCCTCTTTGGCCTTTCCAATGCATAGGTAATCATCTTCTTTGGCCTGTCCAAGGAAACCCAAACCTGCAGATGGTGGGCATGCATCCCATTCCCCACCTCCTACACAGGTGGCCAGCGGGGTGCACCCCCCCAGCGCAGGAGGCCTGCAGGAGGCGCGTGGCCCCCCCCAGTGCAGGCAGCCATTGGGGGTGTGCCCCCCCCCACCCCTCCGCATGGGCGTTTGGTGGGTGTGTGGCCCCTCTTGTGCGGGTGGCTGGAGGCACCCGCTTCCCCCACAGCCGCCATCCTGGCTCCAAGAATTCTCTCCAGTACAAGACCACCTTGCGGCAGTGTGGTGGCTTCGCTGTACCAGTCTTGAGGAGGGCCAGTGGCCAGCATCCATCCTGGGTGAGAGAATCCATTCGTTCAGGCTGTGGAAGCCTCATGGAGCTGCAGCAGCTGTTCAGTGTGGCACGGGCTCTGGGGGTGGGGGGGAGCCACGAGACTCACCCATTTCTCCTTGGGAATCCTTGAATTCCTGTTGTTGAGCTTCAATCTTCACTGAGGGCCAGTCATCAACTGTTTATTCAATTATCAATAAACCGAAGTCTGTGGAAGGCCATAATGGCTCTGCTTTAAGTGGTTCACTACTAGCGCAGCTCACCACACTGTCTCTGCCGCCATCTTGGATCTCCCTAAGTCTCCAAAATAAACTCATTTTTAAAAGTGCTGGAAAAAATGAACAGAAAATTGAGCTAGGATAATTGCTGGTAAATAGGAAGCATTACCTAAATAACTTAGTTTTTACAGTAAAAACTGAACAATAAAGAAGGCAACAAGTATAAACTTGTGCAAAGGCCTGGCGGCAGGGCAAAGTGAGTAAATTTCACCATCAGATAGCAGGTCGGTTTGGAGGACAAGGTAGAGGTGGTACAGAAAAGACTGTCATTAGTTATGTTATTGTCGTTGTTAGGTGCCATTGAACTATGGTTCATAGAAAAACAGATCTGAATTTTACCCTATCCTCTGCCTGAATCCTGAAGATTCACCTTCTCTGTCATCCTCAAGCGTACTGTGGCAGTCACTGTGTCATTCTAGCTTGTTGGGTGAGGGTCTTTCTAGTTTTTGCTGAATAGAGTGCTCTGTTATTGACTGGATCTGGGGTTTGTATGTTGTTGGTTATTGGCTGCCATTGAGTTAAAGTGCAACTGGTGGTAACCTATGTACAATGGGTTCAGATGTTGGCTGAATATTTCTGCACCAGTCTCTTGGTGAGCTGTGGATCAATCACACAGTTGGGATTATAGGGTTTTCCATGACTTATTTTCAGAAATAGCCTAGGAGACCATTCTTCCCAGCATGTCCAAGTCTGAAAGCTTAACTGAAATCTGTCCAGCATAACAGCAACAAGTCAGCATCCATGAGCACAAGCCTGCATTTGAGGTGATGTGGCTAGGAATTAATTCCAAGTCTCTGGCATGGAAGAAGAGAATTCTACTACTAAACCAGTGTTTAGTAGTAGAATTCCTTGTTGTCACTGTTAACAGACATGAGGTATTCTGATTTGGAGTACATAGGTGTGAGTGACAAACATACTTTCCTCACCACTATAAAAGAACAGGGCATAGAACTTCTGGCTTTGTGGCTCTTTAGCAAGAAGTTATAAGTCCTCATTCTTCAGTGGTATATCTGTTGTCATGGCTTGTCACTACTATACTATGTCTTGGAGAAAGTGCATCCAGAATGTTCTTTGGAGGCAAAGATGAAAAAGTTTCATCTCACATACTTTGGGCATGTTGTTAGGAGAGGTTATTCCTTGAAAAGTGTTATTATTCTTGTAAAGGTAGAGTATAGGCAAAAGGAAGACCCTTAATGAGATGGAGCGACACAGTGACTGAAGCGATGCGTTCAAATGTGTGAGAAATTATGAGGACAGCACAGGATAAGACAGAGTTTAACTCTGTTGTTCATAGAGTCATAATGAGATGTATTCAACTGCACCTAACAACAACAATAACATTCTTCTGTATTCTGCCTAGCTGTTGAATATATTGGAATACTGGGTGGGAAAGTGGGAGTAATCAGGGTCTTTGAATTCAAAAGCTTAGTTAGAAAGACTTAAGTCATAATATAACCACTTGTTAGTTTATTTTCTTGACCTTATTAGGGCTCTGAACTGCACTGGTCAGGAGAAATCTGGTACTCTTTCAACCTCTCTCTTTTATAGTAGTGTAACAGATTTATGCTCAAGCTTCTTTATCCCTTAAGCAATAAAAATTCAGTACCATCTGCAGATTATGAATGTTAGAGTGCTTTTAAACATGCAGCTGTACCAGGGATCATAATCAAACTCTCAAAATCGCATTATCAGCAATATTAAGCACATATAATAGGTCTAAATATGATGGAATTGGCATTAGTGGAGCCCACTCAAAACTGCAATGCTTTCTCCAAACCAGAGACCATTGTCTAACTCACAATATGCAGAATAATGGTGTTTTAAAAGATGTTGTAAAGCTCTGATGATATAATGGTTAAGAACTGGGCTGTTTACCAATAAAAAAAATTAGCAATTATAATCCACCCAACTTTCCATGGGTAGGAAAAAAATTGATAATATGACTCTGTACAGGCTACAACCAAGAATACCCTCTAAGACTGTTCTACTTTGTCACATGGGATAACTGAGTAGAACTTGGCTGAAAGGCACTCTGGCATCATAGTCCCTGAGGAGTTGTGGTCACTAACCCGAAAGCCGTACCTCTCCAGTGGCTCTACCAGCTGCTCTTTAGGAGAAAGATGGACAATTTCCTCCTGAGTGATTTTAACTCCCCTTAGAGGGTCAACTATGTGTCTGTCCCAGATTAAAAACAAACAAACAAACAAAACCCAAACAAACACCAACCCAGTAAAGGGATGTTACCATGTGGTTGGTAAGTAAAACAATAGTTACAAGCACATTTTTCAAGGTCAGTGACTTTTGAGAAGTGCTGCATCCTCTACCTCAGAATCTTTTTTACACAGATAAAAAAGATTCATTACAGTCATCTGGGGAAACATTAAATAGTGCAGGTCACATGTTATGCCAATTAAGTCACAATCTCTAGGTCAGACCCAGGCATTAGCATTTTTTAAAAAAACCTAAAACTAAATAAAGCCCACCCAAGTGGCTTTAATGTGCAGCCAACACTGATAACCGTACATTAGAGATTCTGGAAGCATATCAGCAGATTAAAAACCCCAAGGAGTGCGGCAGTGAAATTGCCTGATTTTTATGTTTAACCCACAGTCCCAAAATGAAGATACATTCTGTATGCACCATTCCTATCTCAAGCACCAATCATATGGCACCAATATATTTTAAGAATAATGAGATAGATAATTCAAACAGAATCTGAAGCTTCCTACTGTGTAAATCTGAGGGGTTAAGATTGCATCTCATTGTTTTTTCCATTTGCGTTTATCTGTTTATTAGGGAGGTGAACATCTGTTCAGATGTTTATTTAAAGGTCTGAAAGCTTTCAGGGTTGCTGCTTGTGGTTATAGATAATTCAAGTCAGGGATTAGGGAAAGAAGCTTCTGAACGTAAAGGAGAGGGCAGCCTGCATTCTGAGGGAGTCAATCCTTAGAGAGTTGAATCCTGGCTGTTTTTGCTGAAGTTGTACCTCTATTTCATACATGAAAGTATCTTACCTGTACCTATATTTTTTTATTGTACTTGTATTTTATCCAAGAAAGGTGGTGATATAGAAGAGCTTATTATTAGGCAGTTTAAAAATTTCACACAGTATGTGGGAAGCTCTCAAAAAATTCTTGAAAGAAAAAAAATTAATAAAGTCCATGGTGGTCTAGTGGTAAGAATCTGCACTGCAATCCCAAAGGCATCCGGTTCAAATTCACCAGCTGCTCCGTGGAAGAAGGATGACAAATCTCCTCCCTTGCCATTACAGTCTCTGAAAACTTGCTGAAGGTCAGCTATGGGTTGGTTCTGACTCAATGGTACAGAACACCAACATTGCTAGACAGTCCTGGACCCGCTTATTTTGTGAATACTGCTCTGGTGGCCTAGTACATATTGCATGGTACTGTTAACCCAAAAATGATGCCTTTCTGGTAGTTTGTGTCCAAGGATAGCTCTGTAGAAGGGAGATGGGCAGTCCCCTTGCTATTTACAGCCTCAGAAACCTAAAGGATGGTCAGGTAGTTCAGAGTCAGTTCCAACATGATGCAATGAGTTAGGAATCATTCAGGCAATTATATTTCCTACAGATCTAGAAAGATGACTAAGGAAGTTTGCTTTCAGTTTTGTAATCCTTCTTATCCTATTTGGACTTCTGTGGATCTAGCAAATTGTCTTCTTTCTTTTCAATCAATCTCTTTGGTGGAGAAAATATGAGGGGACAGGAGAGAGGGAGGGAAGAGGGAGGGAGGAGAGAGAAAGAGAGGGAGAGAGAGGTGCATATCTGTGTGTATCTGAGAGAAAGAAGAAGCTCTTTTGCTTCATTTTTTTTCCCCTTTGGAAGGTGGTTTCTTTTTTTCTTTTAGAACTTAATTCACTTTATTTGTTAAAAATGGCCACAGTTGGAGCTGGAGTCCTCTGCACGGAGACTCTGGTGTGAATCTTTACAAGATGATCTGTGAATTTCTGGTAGGGAGACTTAGTGAACATCGTCTCTTTCCAGAGATCTGGGGTCAAGTAGCTGTAGGTCTTTGAGATGGCATCAAAGATGGCCTCAGCGAAGTTGCCCAGGGTAGATGTGCAGCCCCTGGCTGAGGTGTAACAGTCATCAATTCCAGCCATCAGCAGCAGCTTCTTGGGCACAGGGGCCGAGATGATTCCAGTGCCTCAGGGTGCAAGGATCAGAGGCACCAACACAGAGCCACAGCGCCCAGTCACCTTGCAGGGAACAGTGTGAGGCTTGCCAATCTTGTTCTCCCAGTAGTCACACCGCACAGGGTCAATGGAGAGCTTGGCTAGGATAATGACCGCACAGATGGCAGTAGTCACCTCCTTGGAGCACTTGACACCCAAGCCAACATTGCCATTATAGTCTCCAATGGCAACAAAGGCCTTGAACCTGGTCCACTGGACAGCACGTGTCTGCTTCTGCACAGGCATGATTTTCAATACTTCATCTTTGAGGGACATGCCCAGGAAGAAGTCAATGGTCTCAGACTCCTTGATGGGCAGTGAGAAGAGATAAATCTCCTCCAATGATTTTATCTTCATATCTTTCACCAGGCGGCCCAGTTTGGTAATGGGGAGCTGCTCCTTGTCCTTGGTTTTGCCTCCTTGAGCTCCACGGCCCCTCCCAGGGCTCCCAGGGCCTCTGGGCCCTCCTGCTGCGCCGGTATCATCCGCCATTTGGTATTTTCTCCGAGAAGAAGCTGGAAGGTGGTTTCTAAATAAGTTGGACTATGCGTGACAATTTAACAGGTATTTTGCCTACCCAGGAGATAAGAGATGAGAAACTTACTCTATCTCTCCTTCCAGCTTAGTTTTCTTGGAGATGTACATCTTTGCTCAAGAATTCAAGAACTGCCAAAGGTTTTAATAAACACCTTGCAAATTTAGAATCATTCATTTGTATAGCCCCACAAGGAATACAAGTCTACTTTTCTCATTATATTGCTTCATTTTTACTATACCCAATATTGGAGTCCTATTAAATAAAGCAAGAAGAGCTTTAAAAAACTGTTGTAAATTTCTTACAGTGTAGATAAGAGCTTTAATATCGCCGTTGTGTCTAGAGCTGTTCTTTGGTTTCTGGAGAGTTTCTGCAGTTTTCTCCTAATGAAAAGTTCCTAATCCTTTCTGTTTCCCTTGTATTGCAGGTTTCACATGCCATTGTTTCTATTTTGAATGATATGATTAAAATTAAAAACACCAGAGAAGAATTGTAGAATAATATTTGAAACAACTCTTCACTTTTCTTCTATCCATTGTGAGAATGTGTGGAATTGGTAATGTCTCCTCATTGGAGATTTGAGACGTTGTATTTGCACGTATTTTACATTTCCCCTGCAGTTCTCAAACAAAGAAAAGTATTTGCAACATCTTCTTTATTAAAGAGGGAGCTCTGATGACTTAGTGGTAAGGAATTGTGCTGCCAACCCAAAGGTACATGGTTTGACTCCACCAGCTTCTCTGTATGGGACAGATGGGCTATCTTTTCCCACCTGGTTACTGCCTCTGAAAACCCATTGGCAGACTCAATCGTATTCAACAACAACTTCGTTAAAGAGGGAGGGGAAAGGCAGCATATTAATCACTTTCTAACCTGTGTCTGAGTAAATTTTATACTACAATGAAGAGATGAAATTACCATGCTTCTTTAAATTGAATACGACATAATTGCTGCCTTAGCTACCTAGTGCTGCTACGACAGAGATACCACCCACAGATGGTTTAACAAACAGAAATCTATTCTCCTACATACTGGGAGTCTAAAAGTCCAAATTTATGGAGCTAGCTCTAGAGGAAGGCTTTCTCTCTGTGTATCTCCTGATTCGAGAATTGCCCAGCATAAGAATCTATGTCCAAAGTCTATCCTCTGCTTCACACTCTTCTGTTTTGATTATACCAAATTCCTATCCCCTTCTCAACTCACTTTTGTTCTCTTGATAGTAAAGATGTTACAAGCTAGACCTCAGGGAAATTCCTCTTACTTGGAAGCAAGGCTAGGATGAGGTTAAGAAATGTGACAGATCATGGTTTATCAGATCATGGGGATCATTACATAGCTTCCACATTATATACCATTACATACATGGTTTTGAGAGGACACAATTCAATCCTTGGGAATTACTAAATTTAGTTACTAGGAACTCAAAATAGTATCATATTTATAAAAATTAAGCTGACTATAGGGACAGTACAGGCAAGGAAGACCCTGGATAAGATGGATTGATACAGTAACTGGGGCAATGGCGGCTGATGTGTCAAAATTGGTAAGACCAGCTCAGGACAGGGCAGAGTGAGTTTAGAGCCACTGTACATAGGGTCTCTCTGGGTTACAGGCAACTTGACGACAGATAAAAAACAGCAAGGTATAATAGTTCATGACTGCGTAACGAAAGAAAAAGAAAATATTGAAGATTGCATGAAACATCACATTCAGGAAAACTTATTTGGAGAAGAAATCCAGTTCATTTGTGATCATATTCTTTTTCTCTTTAAATATAATTTATATAAAATGAGTACAGTTACCTATCCACATGGTAAGTACTATTTAATTTCCTCTCTAACAGAGCATGCACCATTTATCTGTTGTATATTTTAGCCACTGGCTAGCAATTCTTCCTCAGCTATTTTCATATATCTTTAGAGGCTGCAATATATGGGAGTTGGGGGAGGTAGGGACTCTTTGAACAGCTTTAATTACTGATTCAAGTTCTCACAGAGACTGAGTTAGTGAAATAACTAGGAATGGAGACCAAGCTGAAAATTTTAAGTGTCTGCTCATTGACTGGGTTACATCAGGTCTCCAAAACAGCCTTCTTACTTGTAACAGTAATATAATACATCCAACTTCATATTGTTGTAATAATAAAAATAATCCATATATTAATAAAATGTCAATAGCAACCTATGGGCTTGAGGAGTAATGTAATTATTAAGTTATAGGGAAAGTTATCATCCCTTGAAAGGGCTACAACATGGAAGCTGGCACAGAAAAATGGAATGCATCTAGTGCAATGAGGTGGCCTAGAGGGAAGGAATTGTACTGCCAACCTAAAGGTATATGGTTTGAATCTGCTAACTGCTCTGTGAGAGAAATATAGGTAGTCTCTTTCCTTGTAATTGACTGCCTCTGAAAACCTGATGGAGAGTCAGCTTTGAGTCATTTCTGACTCAATGGTATACAGCAACAGTGTAAATGAGAAGGGAGTTCTGGAGACAATACCAGCTCTTTAGGAAAAAGGTGGGTGAGCTCTGCCCATGCCTCTGAAAACCTGCTGGTGGGTCACCTATGAGTCAATTTAAACTCATGGCAATGAGTTGAAAGATATATGCAATGTTGTCATTGCTGTTGTTACATGCCATCAAGTTGGAAGCAACTCATAGCCAATTCTCCAGAGAGTTTTCAGAGGCTACAAATCACATGTGAGCAGACTGTCCATCTTTCTTCCTAGGAACAACTCTTGTTGTTAGGTGCCATCGAGTTGAGTACCACTCATAGCAACCCTATGAACAACAGATCTGACCAGGGACCTATCCTGTGCCATCCATATATTTCCTGACACACAAGAGTCCATTGTAGTAATCACCATGTCAGTCCATCTGGCCATGGGTCTTCCTGTCTTTTGCCAACCCTCTACCTTTCCAAGCACAATGTCTCTCACCAAGGAATAGTTTCTCCTAACAACATGCCTCTGACTGTACCCTTTCCAAGACGTATTTATTTGTTCTTTTGGCAGTCAGTGGGATGTTCAGAGCTCTTCTCCAACACTATAGCTCAAAGGCATCAATTATTCATCTGTCATCTTTATCCACTGTCCAACTCTAAGATACATAGCAACTAATCAGAAAGACCATGGCCTGAATCAGGGACACCTTAGTGCTCAAACTGATATCAATACTCCTCACTAATTTGGAGAGGTCCCTAACTGCAGACTTTCCCAGTGCAATAAGTCTCCTGATTTCCTGACTGATGGTTCCAGGGTGTTAATTGAGGATCCAAGTAAGATGAAAGTTGTTGACAGTTTCAATTTTTCTCTATCTATCATGATGTTGGCTGTCAGTCCAGTGATAAGAATTGTTGTTTTCTTGACATTAAGATGCAACGTATACTGCAGGTGTATTTTTTCATCCTCTGCAACAAGTGCTTCAATTGCTCCTCACTTTAAGCAAGCAAGATTGTGTTATCTGCATAATGCAGGTTATTAATGAGTCTCCCTACAATCTTGATGCCCCATTCCTGTTCCTAGAGTACAGCTTCTCAGATAATTTGCTCAGCTTATGATTTGAATGGGTATGGAGAGAGAGTATAACTCTGATACACTCCCTTTTTAAATTTTAAGCCAGGCAATATTCCCTTGCTCTGTTCGTACAAGAGCACCTTGGCCATACAGGTTTCACATGCGCACAATTAAAAGTTAAAATGTGAATTAGAAGATTCACATTCTTCTCAATGTTAGCCATAACTTGTTGTGACCCACACAGTCAAATGCCTTTGCATAGTCAGCAAAACACAAATAGACATTCTTCTGGGTTTCTTTACTTTCAGCCAGGGACCATGTGACATCAGCAATGATATCCATGGTACCAAAGCATCTTCTAAATCCTACTTGAACTTCTGGAAATTCTGTATCTATGTACTGTTCTAGCCATTTTTTAAAATGATCTTAAGTAGTATTTTGCTTGCATGTGATATTACTAATATTGTTTGATAGTTTCCACATTTAGTTTTAACATTCTTGGGAATGTTAAAAAATATGGACTTCTTCCAGTCCATTGACCAGACAGCTAGACTTGAAATTTCTTAGCATAGACTGACTGGGGAGCAAATCCAGGGCTGTATCTGTCAATTGAAAAAAAGTCAATTTGAATCTCATGGGTTCCTGGGCCTTGATTTTGACAATGACTTCAGTGTAGTTTCCACTTCCTCCTTTATTACTATTGGCTCCTGCTTATATGGTACTTAATGAAATTTTTCGGCATTAGTCAGTGTTTTTAGTACAGTGACTCTTTATAGTCCCTCCATCTTCTTTTGATGCTTTCTGGGTCATTCACTATATTGCCCATAGCATCTTTCAGTATTGCAACTCGAGGCTTAAATATGTTTTCATTTCTCTCAGCTGGAGAAATGCAGTACAAGCTTTTCCCTTTTTATTTTCCAATTCCAGCTCTTTGCACATTCCATTATAGTACTTTGCTTTGTCTTCTCTATCTACCCTTTGAAATTGTCTGTTCAGCTCTTTTAGTTCTGCACCTTTCCCCTTTATTTTGGCTTCTCAATTCTATAGTGCAATTTTTAGACTCTCGTCTGACACCCACAGCTCATTGGTGTTCAATGCTCAAAAAAATTCTAAAGATTATCTTGGAATTTAGATGGAATAGATTCAAGATCATATGTTGGTTCTCATCAACTTATTTTCATTTTCTTTCGCCCCAGTTTTAACTTTTAACATGACCTAGTTTTGACTGCTGGTATTAAATTGTAGTTGGAATAACTAGTGTATTCAAATTGCCTGCCTTTGAGTTATCAGCGTAACTCCTTACAACTAAGATGCCAGAGGCTGCCTTAATTGACGAGTCTCCTGCTCATTGCCCAGCCCACACCACAATGCATCCCTTGTTCCAGATTGTTCTCATATATGTAAGGCAAAATCATATATTCCTTTCAGACAATTCTTTCTCTCATCTGTTCTAATGCAATGTACATTTTCTATCCATTCTTTCCCTTTCCCTCCCCAAACTCCCGATATCTGTGCTATTTTATAACAGCATAGTTGTATAGTATTTGTTCATTTATAACTGAAATATTTCACTTACATAATGTCCTCAATGCTCTCTCATATTGTATAATGTTTTATTATTTCATTGGTTTCAGTGCTGTATAGTATTCCATTGTGTAGATGTGCCATAGTTTTTCTATCCATTCACTTATTGAGAGGCACTTAAGTTGCTTCCATCTTTTTGCTATTGTGAATAATACAGCAATTAACATGTATGTGCATACATCTGTCTGAGTCATGGCTCTGGTTTCTTTACAGCATATTCCCAATAATGGAATTACTGGGTCAGATAGTATATCTACTTCCAACATTTTGAGAAAGTGCCAGGCTGCCTTCCATAATCTCTATACTATTTTACACTACTACCAACAATGAATAAGAATTCCAATCTCTCCACAACCTCACCAACATTTGTTGTTTATTGTCTTGTTGAACTTTGCTATTGTTTCTGGGGTGAGATGATATCTCATAGTTGTTTTGACGAAATTTTTTATTCTTACAGCAAAAAAAATTGTTCTATGATGATCATAATATGTTGTTGTTGTTATATGCTGTCGAGTCACTTGCGACTCATAGACACTCTATGTATAACAGCCCTAAACCCTGCTCTATCATGTGCGAATCACTGCCTCTGACACATCCAACCCTACTACCGAAGTCACTGAATCAAGTCACCTCATAGAGGGTCTTCCTTTCCTGTGCCATCCCTCCACCCTCCCAAGCATGATGTCCCTCTCCAAGGACCGT
>NW_006400005.1:1884068-1906756 GCF_000299155.1 Elephantulus edwardii
AATCGGGATGGGTGTGTCAGAGGCAGTGCGGTTGGCGCAGGATAGAGCAGGGTTTAGGGCTGTTGTGCATAGGGTCGCTATGAGTCTCAAACGACTCGACGGCACATAACAACAACAACAACCTTTTAGTTGGCAGCATAGCTCTTTACCTGTTAGGTCACCCATAGCACCTATAGAGCTAATGTAGGTATATACTTGTATTTAATATAACATTTATAAGTTTTTTCTTATGTGTTTATCATCATTTTTATGTTCTTGTGAGCTCAAGCACTGACTTTCTTTGTTCAAGGCTATGTTTCCCAGGATGTCTGCATTGAAGTCAATTTTAGAGAATATAGACTGTGTGTACTTTGCCCTCTTTAGAGAAAAGGTCAGTTTATACATTGTCCAATATAATAAAGATAATGTCATTTCTGGGGGAAAGGTAGATCTACTTCCTGTAAACAATGAGAAATTCAGAAATTCTTTTGGTGCACAACTTCTCACTGCATGGGCAACCATCACCCAGCCCTCATGACACCCTTCAGGCTTTGGATTTCAGGAAACTGGTGCAAGTGTTGATAATTAAAACAATTGCTATTGCTGTGAGTTATAAAGGCTTCTGATTCTGACTCTGATAAATTGTTTCTTATGTCAGCATCTTGCACTTGCTAGCTTGCAGGCTGTATAAAATCTCACTTAGCATATAAAGCAAGCTTGTTACAAATATTTTGAAAGTAAATCAACCTTTTAAAAGTGCAAAGGAAAGTAGATGACTTGAAATAAAGAATGATGATACTTTCTTGATTTCTTATATGGAATAGTACGCAAAACATTTTGGTGTTTCCATTTCATCTCCATCAGGCTTGGGGCATCTGTGTGTCACTAAGAGAGAAAGGGACTTGTGAGGACAAGACCACAAGGATTCAAGATCCATGCAGAGGGACAAAAAGGGAGCAGGTGTTAGATGTGCTCAGTAACAACAGCAGTGGCCTGATGGGAGGGATGTAAGCCATTAGCCAGGAAAGCTCATGAAGACAGTAGGTGAGAGGCAGAGAATGGATGTTAGGAGATATTGGTAACATAAAACAAAGTATCACCTGCAGACTTTTAACATTAAATACATAAATGCATACTCACATATATGCTACAGTATTGATATATAAATGCATACACACATATATATACTAAGTATATATACTATATAATGTATTATATTACATACAGCTAAATATATACCTGTGCATTGATGGTGTTATATACTCCTAGAAAACCCTTCCATGGGTTTTCAAAGACAGTAAATCATACGGAAAGACTCTGCCTATCTTTCTTCTGCAAAGCAGTTTGTGGATTTGGAATATCACCCTTTGAATCAGCAGCACAACTCTATAACTTGAAGACATCAGAATTACCTATACTTATGTGCATATATCTATGTATACAAGAAAGAATGAGCAATCAAGAAAAGCTATGGATCATTTCTGATTCTCACAAAACCAACATACTATTAACTTTGTTGTGGTGGTGGTTATGTGCTGTTGAGTCACTTGCGACTCATAGTGACCCTGTGTACAACAGCCCTGAAACCTGCTCTATCCTGTGCAAACTTTACCGTCTCTGACACACCTCATAACCCCAGTCACTGTATCAATCCATCTCATGGATGATCTCCCTCTTTCTCTGTTCTTCCACCCTTCCAAGAATGACGTCCTTCTCCAAGGACTAGTCCCTCCTTGCAATATTCCCAAAGTATGTCAGACGAAACCTCAGAATCCTTGCCTCCAAAAAGCAGTCTGGTTTCACCCTCTCTAGAATGAATCTGTTTGTTCTCCTGGCAATCCATGGTATACTCAATGCTCTTCTCCAGAACCACAGCTTAAAGGCATCATTTATCGCTCTGTCACCCCCTAATCATTTTCTAGCTCTCTGACACGTAACAAGCAATTACAACGTCTATGGCCTGGATCAGATGCATCTTAGTCTCTAGACTGATGTCATTGCTTTTCACTACTCTGGAGAGGTCCCTGATAGCTGACTTTCCCAATGCAATTTGTTTCTTGATTTCCTGGCTTCTGGTACCAGTACAAAGAGTGTAGGTAACCAATATTGATTTGAGTTTCTTGCACAATTTTATATAAGAGCTAAAACAATCTTTTAGACTAATTTCTGACTCAGAGTGACTTTATATTGGGTTTCTAAGGCTATGAATCCATCTACTACCACTGGTAGATTTGAACTGCCAATCTACTTGTTGTTGTTGTTGCTGTTATGTGCCATCAAGTTGCTTGCAATTCATAGGGATCCTATGCATGATAGCTCTGAGCCCTGCTCTATACTAAGACACTCTCACTCTCTCTAACAAACCCACCTTTGTTACTTCAGTTATTGTGTCAGTCCATCTCATCTGGAGTCTTTCCCTCCTGCACCGTCCGTCGACCCTTCCAAGCATGATCTCCTTCACCAAAGACTGGCTCCTCCTGCTCCATGTACAAAGTATCTGAGACAGAGCTTCAAAATTCTTACCTTCCAATTTTAGTATATGTGCTGCCGAAGCGAGCACCAAAATTCTTACCTTCAAGGAGCAGCTTGATTTTACCCTCTCTCGGACAGATTCGTTTGTTCTCTTGGCAGTCCATGATATGTTTAAAACTCTCCTCCAGTAGCACAACTCAAGCACAATTCTTCTGTCATCCTTGGCCATTGTCCAGCTCTCTGATGGATCACAAGTAATTGGAAAGACCATTGCCTGGATCAGGCACACCTTAATCTGTAGACTGACATCCTTGCCCTTCAGTACTCTGGAGAGATCTTTAACAACAGATTTCCCATTTCCCTAATACAATTTTGCTTTCCTGACAGCTGGTGTCAAGAGTGTTGACTGTGGAATTGAGCAAGCTGAAATTGTTAACAATTTCAATCTCTTCTCCATCTATCACCATATTGTAAATTGGCCCAGAGATGAGAATCTTTGTTTTTTTGATGTTGAGCTTTAATCCATAGTGCAAACCGCTGTCCTTCACCTTCTGCAGTAGATGCTTCAGGCTCCCTTCAGTTTCGACAAGTAAGGTTACATAATCTGCAATAATGCATATTGTTGATGGATCTTCCTCCAATCCTGATGCCACATTCCTCCTCAAAGATCCCAGGCTCTCAAATGATCTATTCTGCATACAGATTGAAAAGGTATGGAGACATGAAACGTCCCTGACACACATCTTTTCTAATTTTGAACCATGCAGTGTTTCCTTGCTCTTTTCTGATGATGGCCTCCTGTTTCAAGCATAGATTTCACGTGAGCACAATCAGGTTTTCTGGGATTCCCATTCTTCTCAAGGTTAGCCACAATTTGTGGTGATCCATAAAGCCAAATGCCTTTGTATAATCAATTGAAGACATATAAATTCCTCTGGTACTTTTTACTTTGGAAGGAGAAGTGGCATCCACTTCCATAATAGCTTGCCTCCGGAAACCCTACGAACCTGGAGAAAGGATAAAAGACACCCAAGCACTGAGGACTCTCCTTCATAGGGTTGCATACGACTTGATGGTACTTAACTACAATAACAACAACTCTTTACTTTCAGCCAAGATCCATCTGACTTTGCAAGTATATCCTTAGTGTCATGACTTCTTCTAAACCCAGCTTGTATTTCTGGACGTTCTCTGTTGATGACCTGTTCCAGTCACTTTTGGATAATCTTCAGCAAGATTTTGCTTTCATGTGATGCTAGTGAAATCATTCAATAGTTTTCACGCTCTGTTGGATCACCTGTTTTTGGAATGGGAATATATATAGTTCTCTTTGGCCAGGTAGTTGTCCTTCAGATTTCTTGGCACAATCTGGTGAATGAGTCCAGGACTACATCTATTTGTTGAAATATGTCAATTGATATTCCATTGATTCCTCGGGCCTTGTTTTTTGTTAATTCCTTCAAGCAGACTGGAATTTCTCCTTCATTACTAAACATAAATGATGGCTATATACATGTACCTCACCTGATGATCTACACAGGAATCAGATGGACTACATCTATGGAGAGAATCATTGGAGATGCTCAATATCAGCTGTGAAAACTAGGCCAGGTGGTGATTGTGGGAAAGACCATCAACTACTCATATGCAAGTTCAAATTGAATCTAAAGAAACTTAAATCCAAGTGCAGCAATGAATAAATGGAAATCCAAATTCTCTGTAAATGTTCATTAAAATTATTTTTTTTTAAAAAGAGAAACTTAAATCCATAAAAACCAAAATTTTACCTTGAGTTTGTCCCATTTGAATTTAAAAACCATCTCAGGAACAAATTTGAAGCCATAAACATCAAGGAGAGAAGGCCAGACGAACTGTGAGAGAATATCAAGAATATTATTCACAACGAATGCAAATATCATTACAAAGATGGAGGAAGAAGAAAAGACTGAGATGGGTGTCAAAAGAGACTGTGAATGCTGCATTAGAGCACTGAAAAGCCAAAGCATAAGGAAGGAATTAGGAAGTTAAGGAGCTGAACATAATATTTCAAAGGACAGCCTGGGAAGACAAAGCCAAGTATTATAATGAATTGTGCAAAGATTTAGTGTCAGAAAATTAAAAGGGTCAAGCTCACTCAGCATTTCTTAAGCTGAAGGAACTAAGAAAACGCAAGCCTTGAGTTGCAATATTTAAAGATGATGTGGGCAGAATAATGAATGACCCAAGAAGCATCAAAAATAGATGGAAGGAGTACACAGAGTGACCCTACTAAAAAGAACTGGCTGACAGAGAAGAATTTCATGAAACATCTTTTGTTAGGAACTCAATAAGTTATATACCAAACCATTAAAGCCCTTTATGATGTTCTAGAAAGGAAAACACACACACACACACACACACACACACACACACACACACACACACACTTGAAGAATAATTCTAAGTAGGAATTATACAAAATATTTGCTCTCTTTAAAATGTGGAAATATTTTTTATTTGAGCTGAAAAAATGTAGTTTTAAGCAAACAAGTCTCTTTAGAGGAAACAAAATGTATCTTTAGAGCTTTGATTCTGCAAGCAACATTTTAAAGACACCAAAGGAGGTGGCTAATGTATATGAATCAACTCATTGCTATTGAATTAGAATCACTCATAGCTGAAATTCCAGTGACTATTCTGAGGCTATAAATCACATGAGAATGACTATTGTCCATCCTCTTCTGACTGAGCCACTGGTGGATTGGAACAGTCAGAGGGGGACCACCCTTTCAGTTAGCAGTGTAACTCCTTATGAAGTACAACACCGACACCGAAGCTCCCTAGTGAGGGGCGGATAGAGGATTCCAACCTTTGAGTTGATAGTACAATTCCTTATCTCTGAGTCAATTTACCAACTGATATTTATGAAAGATAAGTTTATAATGACAGAAGAATTGTTGCCTTTGAGCTGTGTTCTTGGAGAAGAGCGTTGAACTTCCCATGGACTGACAAAAGAACAAGCAAATATATCTTGTGGAGGAAGAAAGAGAGGAAGACCCTCAACCATGTGGGTTGACATGGAGACTGCTGAAATGAGCTCTAATGGGTCAGGATGTGTGAAAATGGCAAGGATAGGATGGGGTTTGGATCCATTGTTCATAGGGTCACTATGAGTTATACTCGTCTCCTAACAACCCCTAATGACAGGACATAACAACAACAAACAATGAGGTATTTCTACTGCTTATAAAGGTGTTAAAGTTGCTGTGAATGTCTTGCTCTTATCCACTTGTCCATTGCATGTTGTGCAAGGGTAGAAGCCATGCTTCTATCTCTACTGACAATCCTGAATGAAAAGCTCAATGCAAGTACCATACTTTACTCATCAAGTGTTGCCTAAATGACCTTATTTGTATACAAAGAAGCACAGAAGAGTTTATAGAGATATTCTGCAGAAAGATTTTTAAATACTGATTATGTGATCCTTTATTTGTTGTATTATTATAATAATATATTGACTTTATCTTTCTGCCTAATGATCTGTAAATATACAGTGTAGGGGTCATGTCTTTTTTCATGTCTTGTAATACCAATGAACAGCAGAATGTCTGAAATAGAGTAAGTGCTCTATAAGCATAATTTTGTTTCTTTGCATTTATTGATTATTTGGGGAAGCTGCAAAAGAACCCCCCCTCTCAAACTAAGGTAAATAAAATTATGTAATCTTTACCAGGGGCCAAAAAAATCACAAAACCCATGATATAAATGAATGAAAAGAAATATACTTCCAATTGGGAAAAAATGTATATGCTATATTAGATGACATCAAGTCAATTTCAAATAATAGAACTTTATATACAACATAATGAAACATTGCCCACTCCTGTGCCATCCTTACAATGATTGCAATGTTTGAGCGTCTTCTTATTTTATGTTGACTTTCTGCTTTAACAATTATAATATCTTACTTCAGAGGTTGGTCTCTCCCCAATAACATCCAAATTAAGAGAGATGAACTTTCATCATCCTCTAATCTAAAGGGCATGATGGCAATACTTCTTCCAAAGCAGATTTGTTTGTTCTTCTGGATGCTTTTAGGTGCCATTGAGTCAAATATGATTCATACTGATCCCATAAGCAATCCCATGCCATCCTCACAATCTCTTACATATTCAAGCCCATTGCTGAAGTCACTGTGTCTATCCACCTTGTTTCCTCTCCTTTGATGTCCTTCTACCCATTCATTTGACAATTGCAATCTTTTCTCCATCTATCATGATTTTGTCTATTGGGGGCAAAAATTTTTGTTCCTCTAGCAGTCCTTGGTCAATATTCTCCACTAACACTATAATTCAAAAGCATCATTATTCACTGTCAAGTTTCTGTATGTATATGATGCAACTGGAACTATTATGACTTGTGTCAGGTGCATGAGCCCTGCTGACACAGAAGATAAGTATTGGGTGGATAACCAAAAAGTCAGGACTTTTAACTCACCAATAGTTCCTTGGGGAAAAAAAAGAGAGAGAGATTTTATGCTCCTGTTGGGATTTACAAATTTACAATCTCCGTAACCCAGTGGAGAGTCACCCTGACTCAGAACGGTATCAGGATTAGTCAGTATGGTTTTTCATTCTTTTTAGATCAGGCCTATACACGTACTCAAAGTGGCATCTTTGCTTTTTCCCCCTCTTTACAGACCTTTGGATAGGTTGTTTTAGGGAAAGGATTCTGAGTTAAGAATACTGGGTATTTGCAACTTAAGATATAGATTTTCTGAGGAAATCCATGAACAATATAGAAACAAAACAAGATGAGGGAGGAAACAAACATTACAAACAATGTCAAACCAGTTACTGTCAAGTTGATCCCACTCATGGTTGACCACACATGTTGTAAAGTAAAACTGCGCTTCACAGCATTTAATGGTTGTGATCTTTTGCAAGCAGAGTGCTTTCAAAGTGGTCTAGGATTTTGCAGCAGATTTATTTTCCCAGTGTATATATGTCTTTTGATTTCTTAACTACTGTTTCATTGAGCATGGACTGCAAATCCAAGTAAAATGAAATCCTTAATAAGGTCAATCTTCTTTCTGTTATCATAACTTATTAAATAAGTTGTGAAGAATTTTATTTTCTTGATGAGGAGGTGTAATCCATATTTAAGACTTTCATTTTCTTCCATGATTCAAGTCATCTTCACCTTCTACAAGTAAAGTTGTGACATCTGCATAACGAAGAGTGTTGATGAGCTTTCCTCCAATTTTGAAATACATGTATTTAATGATGTAATGTAGAAGTTATTAAATTATCCTCTATGATTTGATAAACCAAATAGTTGTAAAAGGATTAAGGATGAGATGTAACAGTTCTTATTCCCATTCTAGAGAGGGATGTTTTCCTAGAGTGTTATCTATATGACAAAAGAGGAGTAACGTGAACTCAGGAGGGCAGACCTCTCAGTACATAGATAGGGAACTGCCAAAAGCTCAAGCAGAATTTAGAAGAGGTCATGGCACCAGAGATCTCATTGCTGATGTGTGATAGATCCTGGCTGAAAGGAAGGAATATTTGAGGAATGCCTATTTATGCTTTATTGACTATGCAAAGGTATTTGATGTGTGCATCATAACAAGTTATGGCTAACATTGAGAAAAATGGGAGTCCCAGACAATTGAATTGTGCTCATGTGAAAGCTATACCTAGACCAGGATGCTGTTATACAAACAGAGCAGGAGAACATTGCAAGATTTAAAATTGGAGAGGGGATGGATTAGGGTTATATTCTTTCTCCATACCTATTCAATCTGTATTCTGAGAAAATTATTAAAAAACTAGACCCTGTGGAATGGAATGTGGTATCAGGATTGGAGAGAGACTCATCAATAACCTGTGTTGTGCAGATGATACAACATTGCCTGCTGAAAGGAAGGTCTTCAACAATGAAGAAGATTGAAGAATACAACCTTCAATATGGATTGTATCAGTGATTCTTACCACTGAACTCATAGGCAGCATCATGATAGATGGAGAAAAAAATTGAAACTGTTATAAACTTCATCTTACTTGGATTCACAATTAACACTCTTGGTACCACCAGTCAGAAAATGAGGAGATATATTACACTGGGAAAGACGGCAGTTAGAGACTTCTCCAAATCACTGAGGTGTAATGATGTCAATGTGAGCACTAAGGTGTGTCTGACTCAGGCCATGGTCTTTCCGATCACTTGCTATGCATCTGAGAGCTGGACAATGAATAAGGATGACAAAAGAAGAATTGATGCCTTCAAGCTGTGGTGTTGGAAAAGAGTGCTAAACATCCCATGCATGGCCAAAAGAACAAACAAATATATCTTAGAAAGGGTGTAGCCAGAATGCTTTTTGGAAGCAAAGATGAGAAATCTTTGCCTCACATATTTCAGACATGTTGCTAGGAGGGGCTATTCCTTGAAGAGGGACATGGTGCTCAGAAAGGCAGAGGGTCAGCAAAGGAGAAGAAGAGTCTAGACCAGGTAGATTGGCGCTATTACTGCAGCAATGGACAATGTGTCAGGAAGTACCAAGATGGTAAAAAGATGCTGCTACTACAGCAATGCGCAATGTGTCAGGAAGTACCAAGATGGTAAAATATAGGACAGGGTTCAGATCTCTTGATCTCTGTGAGTTGTATTCAACTCAATGGCACTGAACAACAAAATCAACGTTGGATTTCTTAGAAATAGACAAAATATTGTTCTCTTCTAAACCATGGTCAAATAACTTTTATTAATTTCTTAAAATCTCTCAGTGGATAGTTCCAGAGTAAGGTGCATTAGTTGAAATATATTGGTATTCTTCTCATCTTTGTTGTTGTTAGGTACCTTTTAGTTGGAACTGACTCATAGTTGATCCTTCAACAGATCTTCTGAGGTTTTGAATCTCATGGGAGAAGATTGTTCATCTTTCTCTTTGGAAGCAGCCAGTGGTTTCAAACTGATCACCTTAAGGTTTGCAGCACAACTCCTTACCACTAAGCCTCCAGAGTTCCCTTGCCCATCTTTAGAGATTTGTTTTTTTCCCCTAGTGTTTTCAATGCAGCTTGAATTAGTTATTTTAGTATCATTGGTTCGTGATCAGATGCTAATCTCTGAAATGATTGAACAAAATTTCAACTAACTGATTTTGGTACAGTCGAGTATATTCCTTCCCTTCGTTTTTGAACCATTCAATTTTTTGTTCATTGGATCCTTCACTATTGCAACTCAAGGATTTATCTTTTGGTTCATTCAACTTTAGAAATGCCAAGCATGTGTTTCTTTCCTTTCAGTTTTCTAATTCCAGGTTTTATCATGTTTCATCATAATTCTTTTCAGTTCTCCTCTAAAGCTGCCCTTTGGAACTTTTCATCTATCACTTAATTTTTTTCCACTTGCTCTATGTTCAAGAGAAAGTTCCAGAGTTCCTTCTTTCATTGATCTTGGTAATTTCCATCTTTCCTGTGTTTTAATGTCCTTTTGCTTTCTTCATATATAATACCCTCAACTTCATTTTACAACCTATTCAATCTTTAGTTACTAGTGTCGTTGTGTGTCAATCCCTTCTTGAGACAAACTCTAAACTCTACTGAGATTTACTCAAATTTATGTTTTGATGCTCATGAACTGTTTTCTTTTTTTTCTGGTTCAACCTGAACATGCATATTGTTGTTAAAGTAATTAATCATCTGTTTTGAAATTGGATCTTGGTTTCTTCTAATGATATTAGAGCTTCTTTCTGCATTGTCCTCTTCCACAGATGTTGTCAAAATTATTCCCTCTGCACAGAGGTACACGCCATCTTGTTTGTTGTACATTTTTCAATAAATATTTGCAATTAATACTTATTCAAAGCTGTCTGTTTTGGAAAACTCTATCAAAAAATCCCTACCATTGTTTCTTTTGATGAAAGGCTATACTTTTCAACAACTGATCCTTTCTCTTTCCTTATAACTTTCACATTCTATTCATTAATTATCAATGTCTCTTCTTTGTGTATTTGGTCAATTTCAGGCTGCAGAGATTGGTAAAATCTTTAATTTTTACATCTTTGGCATTCATAGTTGGTGCATGAATTTGAGTAACAGTTAATCAACTTTCTTGTGGGCATATAGATATTATTATATCACTGAGAGCTTTGTACTTCAGGATAGATCTTGAAATGTTCATTTTTGTCGATTGTTGTGAAGCCATTCCTGTTTAATTTGTCATTCCCACCATAGGAGACCTTATCATTCATGTTGTTTTGTGCTGTCAAATTGCCTGTGATTCATAGCAACCCTATGCACAATAGCTCTGAATTTCGCCTTATCCTTGGCCAGTCTCACTGACTCAAACACACCTACCCTTGTTATCCCAGTTGCTGTGTCAGTCTATCTCATCCGTAGTTTTCCTCTACTGTGTTGACCCTCCACCCTTTCAAGCACGATGTCCTTCTCCTTCCTGGCTACATATCCGAAGTATGTGAGCTAGAGCTTCAAAATCTTTGCCTCCAAGGAGCAATTTGGTTTCACTCCCTCCAGGACAGACCTGTTCAATGCTCTTCTCTGGCAACACTGCTCAAAGGCATAGATTCTTCTTCTATAATCCTTAGTCAGTGTCCATATGTCTCTTTGATGTATAGTAAGTAATAGCAAAGATCATAGCCTGGACCGGGTGAATCCTAGTCGGTAGACTGACATTGTTACTCTTTACCACTCTGGAAGGATCCCTGACAGCAGATTTTTCCTAATGTAATTTGTCTCCTGATGGTCTGACTACTGGTGCCAAGAGTGTTGATTGTGGAACCGAGCAAACTGAAACTGTTAACAAGCTCAATCTCTTCTCCACCTATTATGGTGCTGCCAATTGTCCCAGTGGTAAGAATCTTTGTTTTTTTGATGTTGAGCTTCAATAATATTGAATACTACAGTCCTTCACCTTCTGCAGCAAATGCCTCATGTCTACTTCAGCTTCCGAAAGCGGGATTGTGTCATCTGCACAATGCAAGTTGATGATCAGTCTTCTTCCAATCTTAATGTGACATTCCTCTTCATAAAATCCAGCCTCTTGAATGAACTGTTCCACATATATATTGAAAGGATATTGAAATAGGATGCATCCCTAACCTACTTACATTTAGACTAGCAGATATGGCACCAGAAACTGAGCCCTTATTTTGGGATACAGAAGGGTGGATGGACAGTTTTAAGCAGTATGATTGTAGGAAAATCAAACATTTGTTACAGAAGAAATGAAACACATAAGTGTTGACATACTAAGTACTGGTGAGCTGAAATGAATTGGGAAGGGACCTTTTGAATCAGACAATCATAATCTTCTATGCCGGGAATGAAAGATGAGGAAAAACAGGTCACATGCATAGTTTAAAAACCATTTATAGATCCATCCTCAATGTTGTAAGTGACAGGATAATATCCGTATGCATACAAGCAAGACCTGTTAATACCACTATCACTAAAATATATGCACCAACAACTAGAGCCAAAGAGGAGGAAATAGATGATTTCTACCAACTTTTGCAGTCAGAAATTGATAAAATATACAACCAGATGCATTGATAATAGTGAACTAACTTAGTCTCATAAAGACAAATACTGTACTAGACCATTATTGTAGAATGATTACAAGGATCAAGGGGACAGGAGAGAGCTTAATCATAAGGTCGCACAATTTGATGGGTCGGGGAGAGGGTGAGTAAAGAAAAGGGTAAAGATCCTGTGTGAAAAAACAATGTACACAGACTTTGTAAGTAAACAAGTATAAAAGAAATAAATAAAAAATAATGAGTGACTGGAATGCAAAAAGTTGAGAATAAGGAAGAAGGATCAGTATTGGGATCATATCACTATCCAATTAAAAATTACCTGTACACAGCTATTTCCAAGTGAAAAACTAATCCTTGTGTATTCCATTTCATTTTTTTACTAATTCCAGTTTCTAAGATTCGTATTTTGTACATTTCGCATTTTAATTATTAATGAGTGTTTGCAGCTGTTTCTGCCACTTTGAGTTGTGCCACATCAGCAAGTGAACACAAAGTTTCACTCAAATTCTATTTTGTGGAGGCAGCTCATATCCACTCATGGTGTAAAAATCTATCACTCAAACCTGAAAGGCTCATCTTAAGATATTATATTAGGATGCAGTGTTTCACCACAATTCCTGAGGATTTTATTGCCCATTCTGTCAGGTTTTGACAATGCGATGGCTTGCGTCTTTCTTTTATACTGGAAGCTGTGCCACTTGTGTTTCAAATATGAGCAAAGTCACCCAACGTGGCCACATTTTACCAGAGCTTCTAGACAAATACAGACTGGGAAAGGGGCCTGGGATCCACTTTCTTAACAATTACCAGTGAAAATCTTATGAAAAGCATTGAAACATCTCAACACAGTTAATATTGGTTTTTCCTAAATTAATGCACATGTTAAAATAATTCCATAAAAATATCAAAGAGAAATTGCACAGATAATAGAAAGAGGTGTTTGTGCACAAGCAGTATGTTTTTAAAATTTCAAAGTTCTTTCAAATTTATTCTGATAAATATAGACAAGAAATTTTGAGAAAATATTGTCATGACAGGGAAATATTCTACAAGATTAAAAAATTCTTATTAATTAGAAATATATAATTCTGAAAGGAAGCTTAAAGAGTTCAAAGGGAATAAATATACAGAGTAGGTAGTGTATCTTTGAGTAGAAACTTACTTTAGGATAAAAACAACATGAAATATTTGGCAGAAGGATTTTTTTTAAGTGTGCTAAGAGCTTAAAACAAGCTTGAAAGCAGGAGCGGCATCCACTTTCGAAACAGCTTGCCTGCAGAAAACCTATAACCCTGGAAAAATGGTGAAAAGTTATAGACGTGTTCAGGTCTTTCATTCATAGAGTTGCTATGAGTCGCCTACGACTTGATGGTACTTAAATGGTACTTAACAACAACAGGACCTTGTGTGCATAATTAAACAATCACTCCTTATTAATTCTTGCTCATCAAAATGAATTTTAGAAGTATTCAAGAGTTAAATAGAACAAGTAAAACCTTAGATAAAAAAGTAAAACCATTTTGAAGATAAGCTGTCATGATCTGAAAACAAAAGTCTACATAGTAAAGTGATCCAAATCAGTGACTATCCAAAGACAAATAAATGGCAAACTGGAGAACATCTTATTAGTATTGACAACATTTAAAAAAAAAAAATAACTTATGCATAAGTACTTACTGGGGAAATTCTACTAAATCAGCTAATTAAGGTGGGAGAAGCACATCATCAAAGAAAGTAAAAGCTCTCCACCAAAACCCACTTTCTCTTTCTTCGCTGGTTTCAGAGTTTGTGGTGTGGCACATAGCTAATCTCAGTCCTCATCTCTCTCATGACCAGGTTGGTAAAGGCTCCCTTGTGGACGAGGTGGAGCACATTTGTCTCTACTCTAAACAATCATTGTCAAATGACTCCAAGGCAATGGGTCATTTTGCTTTCATTTGTATGAGGGTTGCAGAGTGGATTATATTTGGGGGTAGGGGGTGGGGTTTGGGAAGGTGTGGGGGGATTGTGTACCAATGAGGGAGTTTTTCTTTCGCTTTTCAAGGAGAGGAGCAAAAGGGAGGGGGGAGGGGTTTGTGCGGGGAGAAGGGTGCAACAATGAATGAATGGAATCCCAAAATCTCTGTAGATGTTCACTGAAATGAAAAATAAACGACCTAAATTAAAAACAAATACAATAGGCTTATATAGATCTTCTGTGTCTCTAAGTTTACTCCTAAATAGCTCACCCTGTGGTTGACTATTGTAAATGATGCTTTTCTAGGTTATTTTTCCTTGCTTTCCTTGTTGCTATAGAGAAATCCAATACACACACACACACACACACACACACACACGCGTGTGTGTGTGTGTGTGTGTGTGTGTGTGTGTATTGATCTTATATCCTGAGACTCTACTAAACTGGTCTATTAGACCTAACAGTTTTTTATTAAGTCTTTGAGATTTTCTGTGCGCACTATCATGTCATCTGTGTAGAGTGGCAATTTCACTACTTCTTTGTCAATTTGGATGCCTCTTATTTCCTTTTGTTGCCTTATTACCTGGCTAGAGCTTCCAAAATAATATTGAATAGGAATAGTAATAACTTCCCTGTTCGCAAAGAAAATGTTTATAGTCTCTCTTCATTGACAATGATGTTGACTCTTGGTTTTGTGTATATACTTGTCACTGTGTTGAGGAGATACCCTCCTGTTTGTATTTGGCTGAGCATTTTAATTAGGAAGGGGTGTTGTATTTTGTTGAAGGCTTTTTCTGCATCAGTTGACAGGATCATGTGGTTCTTTTTCTTTTTCTTGTTAGTGTGATGAATTACATTAATCGCTTTTTTTCTTATGTTGAACCATCCCAGCATTCCTGTTATGAAACCCACTTGGTTATTAATTATTTGTTTGATATACTGTTGGATTCTATTGACTAGGATTTTGTTAAAAATTTCTGCATTTATGTTCATGAGAGAAATAGATCTGTAGTTTTCTGTTCTTACTATACTTTTGCTTGGTTTTTGTATTAGGGTTATGCTTATATAATAGAATGACTCTGGCAGTGCTTCTTCTTTTTCTATTTTTTAAAATAATTTAAATAGAATTAGTGATAGTTAGATTCTGAATGTTTGTTAGAATTCATTGATAAAGCCATCTGGGCCAGGTCCCTTTTTTCTTTTTAGAGGATGTTTTTTTTATCTGCTCAATTTCTTTTGTGACGGATCTGTTCAAGTGTTCCTCTTCTGTCTGTGTCAGTTTGGGGAGGGTGTGGATTTCTAGAAATTTATCCATTTCCTATAGGCCTGCAAATTAATCAAAGTACAGCTTTTCATAACATTCTAATATTTTCAATTTCATTTTGGCTGGTTCTGTCGTGACATCACCTATTTCACTTCTTAAATAGGGTTTTGTATCTTTTGCTAACTTTGTCAATGGTTTTTCTACTTATGTAAATGATTTTTTTAATAAAAAAGAAGGAAAATATATGAAAAGTACAAATAACTACTAACCACATGAAATTTATACATCTTCATTAATCGTTGAGAAAACTTAAAGGAGTTGATATATTTACCTATTGTGTGCCATCAAGTCAGAACTAACCCATAGCTGACCCTCCAATGAGTTTTCAAAGGAAATTAACAGCACAAGAGGAGATTGCCAGTCCTTCTCCCACCAAGTAGCTGGTGGGGTCAACCTGTACGTCCTCAGGATTGCAGTTCAGCTTCTTACCACTAGACTACCAGAGTTCCCTGGTGGAGCTCCCTAAGAAAGCTCTGTGTGATTTATTGCCTCTGAAAACCCACTGGAAAGTCAGCTATGAGTAAGTTCTGTCTCGAGAGAACATATCAATGTATTTATTCAGCCAATAATTTATTGCAAATACTGAGAACACTACAAACAAAACTGTTAATTTTGACAAGGATTCAGAGAAATTGTTATTCTCCTACAAGTTTACTGAGAATGGATAACTGGTCTGATTCTTCAGAAATGATTTTGCTATCAATATTCTTTGAAGATACTTGGAAAAAATCAAAGGTTTTAACTTCATTTCTCTTTGATACAGTGCAATTAAAAACGTAATATAAGAAAACAGTTACTAATATACATTTATGTACAAAAGTGTTTACTACAGTGTTTTTATAATAATAAAACATTTGAAAGTTAATTAATTCTCCTATATAATAAAATGGTAAATTAAAATTTAATGCTCTATCTTTTCATACAATTATGGATTATTTTGTACTCATTAAAATTGTATTTTAGAAAACATTCGTAATCACATTAGTAAAACATTCATACCATAATAATAAGCATCCTAAAGTAAAAAACAACAAAACAACAACAAAAACCCAACAACAACAAAAAACAATGGAATATTGGATATACATCTAAGATTCAAAGAAAGAAAATTTTAATAATAAAATCTATGTTGGTTTACAAATATAAATAAAATGTAAAACCATACTCATTGCTCTTGAGTTGTAACCAACTAATAACTGGCCCTCCAGGATGCTTTCAGAGACTATAAATTGCATAGAAGGAGATTGCTTATCTTTCTCCTGAAGGACATCTGATTGATTCAAACCAACCTGGGTTGGCAGCACAACTTTCTACCCACTAGGCCATCAATTAGAACTCCTTAGGACTAGAAATCATGATACATATAAATATATACTGCAATAATAATGTATCTGGTAAAATTATTTGTATTCCAGTATGGTGAAATTTTGTCTTACTTACTTTGGGTATATTTTTAGGAGGAATAAGTGCTTAGAGAGAGACAACATGGTGGGAAAGTGAGAGAGTCCGTGAAAGAGAGAGGCAGACTCTCCATGAGATGGATTGATGCAGTGACTGTCACAATGGAGACTAAGGTGTGCCTGATCCAAGCCATGGTCTTTGTAATTACTTGCTATGCATCATAAAGCTGGACGATTACTAGGGATGATAGGAGAATCGATGCCTTTGAGCTGTGGTATTGGAAACAAGTATTGAATATACCATGGACTGCTAGGATAACAAATAGGTTCATTCTAGAGAGGGTGGGACCAGGCTGCTCCTTGGAGGCAAGAATTAAGAAGCTTTGTCTGAAATACTTTGGACATGTTTCAAGGAGGGACCAATCCTTGGAGAGGGATGTCATACTTAAGAGGATGGAAGTACAGCATAAGAGAGGAAGACCCTTGATGAGATGAATTGATTCAGTGACTGGGGTAATAGGTACAGTTGTATCAGAGACAATAAGATTGGCACAGGATAGAGCAGGGTTTAGAGATGTTGTATATAGGGTCACTACGAGTCGCAAGTGACTCGATGGCACATAACAACACAACAACAAACATTCCAATAATGATGAATTTAAAGCTGTAAACTAACATAACTTATTGTGACATTGAGAATAGACATGTACTAGCCCACCATTATATAGCATCTTTGACCTGTTTTAAAAGTAAGTTTATATAACTTGGTTTTTTTTCAATAAAAAATTTATTCATTGCTCATATCTTTTTACAGAAAACAAGAATAACATAAATGACAATTATAAAGGAATATACAAGTATCATATCTATATCATATCTATAGAAAGAGACAATACAGAACTCATTATCAGCCGTCTAAACAAGCTGATTGAGGCTGATTGTGGAACAGAACATTAGTTACTCATATGCAATTTAAATTGCAGATATAGATATAGATATAGATATAGATATAGATATATAGATATATAGGTATATAGATAACTTGTTTTTAATAGTAGTTATGATGTTTATCATTGCCTAAAACTTTCCTGTAAAATGAACATTTGACTCTTTTCCTTTTTAAATTTCATAAATATTATAAATTGTTATTTGAGAAATTTCTGGGTAAGGACTTGTGCTACCAACCCAAAGGTAGATGGTTTGAATCTACCAGCTGCTCCATGGGAGAAAGATAACAGTCTCCTCCTATGTGATTTATAGCCTCTGGAAACCCACTCCAGGGTCATCAACAAGTAGTTGGTTTCTACCCAATGGCACGTAACAACAACCATTCCTTAGAGAGTTCTGGTGGCCCAGTGAGTAAGGGGTTGTACTGTCAATACAAGAGTAAGCAGTTCAAATCCAGCTGCTTCATGGAGAAGGATGAGCAATCTCCTATGTGATTTCCAATCTCTGAAAACTCACTGAAAGGCCAGCTATGAATCTGTTGCAAATCGACGGCACAATAACAATAATCATTCCTTAGGGTGCTCTTGCTTTTGCTTGATGGGGAGTTTCGCTGCTAAATCAAAGGCAATATGTTTCTAGAAGTTTGAATCCTACAGTGGTTCCATGGGGAAAAAGGTGGAGAATTCTTCCCAGGTGATTTACAGCCTCGGAAAACCTTGGAGCATCAGTTTTAAGTTAGGCCGAGCTGACAACAATGAGTTTGAGTTTGAATTTTTACGGATTGTCATTGTAAACTTCAGATTATTTCCATCTGTAAACAGATGATAATAATTATATGTACATCATAATGTGGTGGTAAATATTAAGTAATATACACAAAGCACTTCCAAGTGTAACATGGCAAATTTAAAAAGTTACAGGACAATAAAATCTTTCTAGAATTTTAAACTAGTCCTAAGCAAAATCCTTATCCTTTCTCCCACCTTTTTGGCTTCATGCTATATTGACTGTTCAATGTCACTCATCTCTGAGCGATGAGAATGTACCAGATTCCTTCCTGCAACACTTGAATGTGTTCATGAGATTATTTGAAGATATATTTTTTTAAACAGAAACAAATCCGGATTCACACTTGTTTCATGACAACACACTTCAGACTTTGTTATAAAGTGTACATAGCTATTAAAATGCCTTAAGGTGAGATTTGGCTGAGGGAACATTTCAAAAATTACATGATACTCCTTGGGATAATTGAAAACACTCCAGGTGTCGCAAAAGCAGAAAAGCGAATTACTGAGAGGAGCTTAAGCAAAGCATTAGTAAGCAAGAAGGGGAAAGTGGGCTGAGAGTGAAGCAGCAGGAACCTGTGGAGATAAATGTGGTTCTGAAAATGAGTCCCCAAAGAAGAAGGTTATGGATAGATGGAGGCGGGGGATGTGTTTCAAAGGGAGGTGACTCTTTCCTCCCTATGAAGGCAGATTGGGAAAAGAAAACTTTATTTAAAAGAAAGATGCAAGAAAGAAAATAAGGTTTCCCTTTTCCATCTGTGAAGGCCATTTTGCAGAATCAGGGTCTCTCAGAATAATTAAAAAAGTGGTCACTCACAACCAGAGATTCTCAGCAGCACTATTTACCCTTTTAAGAACATGAAACCACCCAAATGTCCATCCACAACTGAATGGATTGAGAAAGTATGGTACATTCACAGAATGGAATATTATGCAGCACTCAGAAGCAATTATTTAAAAAAATACTACATAACTTGAGAGAGATTGGAGAGCATTATCCCAGGGCAACTAACTCAGTCTCATAAGGACAAATATTGCATAAAACCATTATTGTAAAAATAGAAGGCTATATGCACTACCATACATATTGCAACTTTTTTCTCTATAGCAAAGAGCTGGAAATAACCCAAATGCCCATCAACAAATGAATGGATAGAGAAGCTGTGGTATATTCACACAATGGAATACTATGCAGCATTGTAAAACAAGGAACTCATGCAATATTATACAAAATGGGTGACCCTGGAGGACATAACGCTGAATAAACTATCTCAGTCACAAAAGGATAAATATTGCATAGGGCCACTGTTGTTAATGGGATAGACATCGGGTTTGAGAGAAGACAGAGGAGGAGGGGATGAATGATGTATACTGCATTGAAACAAATGAGGGAGAGAACTGTTTAAAATGGATATATGATTAGGTATTATTGTCATGACAGGAGTCCAGAATGAAGGCTGCAGAGTGGAGTGGACTTGAGGGGAGGGATTGCTTAACAGTGAAAAAGTTTTTCTTTTACTTTTCAAGGAGAAGAGTTAATTGGGGGGAGGGTGTTGGCAGGGAGAAAAGTACAACAATGAATGAATGAAAACCCTAAATCTCTGAAAACGTTCATTAAAATTAGTAAAGAAAGAAAGAAAAAAAAAATAAGGATTTTTAATTAGAGAAATTTTGGAAAACGGATTAATAATGAGCTGTAAATAATTTACATGCTTTGATGTGCTACTTATTGCCCAATAAAGAGCTGTATTTAAGCCTTAAAGAAGAAAATAGAAGGCTAGCTAGTAAAACATAGATGGGGACCCAAGTGAAAAAGGGATGGGAGTAGAGGGATAAGGATGGTTAAGAAGAAACCACGGGGTCACACAATTTGGTGCATGAAGGGAGGGAGTAAAGGAAATGGAAAAGATATGGAAGGGACCTGAAAAGTCAGGGTAATGATGGGCATAGTTCAATGGTAATTAATTTTTTTTCGAAGCTATGCTTTCCTGAGTTATAACTATTTAATATAATCATACCATTTTCTCTTCTAAGAACTATTTAGGAAGACATTTCTCAGCAGAGTTGAATTTAAATCAGCTTCCAAGTACTGCAGTCTATGATGGTTTTGATTGAAATATTTTATCTGAAGTTACATAAAAATTGCTTTTACCATGTGACTGTGAAATACCAACTCTACTGCCTCCTAATAAAGAGTCAATAGTGACTTTTGCAACACTAGGTAATGAAAGTCATTGGTGAAAGATAGTATCAAGTGAGGCTCCCTGAGCACTTATGACCAATCCATTGTAAACAAATACCAGCCTTAAAACCAAACTCCAACAGTGATGGTGTTAAACTGAGAACAGACAACAAAGTATGACAGGGCTCCACCAAAGGGATAAGAAGAAAAGCTGACTTCTTATTACAGGTCGATACACAGACAGAAATGAATCCTGCCATTCCTTTCCGTGTGTATGCTTAGGTTTCTTATACCCATAACAGAATGCTCTGCTTCAAGAGGATAAGCACTTTAGAAAAATAGATTGAAAAGGTCTAATAATCAACTCTCAAATTTTATGCTTAATTTTCTCACTTTTCTTTGTTTCCTGGTATATTTAAGTATAAGCAGGAAAATCTTCTCAGTAAATTGCACTCTTGGGAATCTAGACAGATTATGAAGAACCCCGGCAAGTTACATGTAGCCCATGTTGCTTTTGGTTTCCCATCTCTTCTTTGCTTCAAATCCCCATGCAACTTTCTTCTTTTTTTGAACAACCTGTAAATTTTCAGCATCCTTTTTGGCTTTTACAAAGTTGTGGCAGGCAATTCCTTTGGCAATTTTCAAACCAAGCTCTCCCACTCATCCACAGCCTGGTCTATTCTCTTTTCAAGACCCGACTTGTCAGTCTTTTTCTTTTTCACAGGGGGGTCAAATTGATCATTGACTCCAAAATACTGAGTAAGCTCCTTCCACTGGACTTCCTTTAGGGACTGTTCACTGTGAGTTGCTGCTTCATTCTTCAATTTATCTTTCCTACAGCGTCTTCCTCTTCTCCGCCTGAGGCTGAAGTTTTCTGTTCCCAATTTTTTTTCTGAAATTCTTGAACTTTATTCCACATGTTTAAGGGAATTCCAGAAGGGCACTCTTGAGAGGCTTTTACATTTGCCTCTGTTTCCAGTTTTGGTGCAGTTGTTGGGAAATCAGAGGTTTCTGTTTTTCTGGTCACTTGATTCTCAGCTTCCTGTGGGTGAACTGCAGAGTTTTCTGGTGTGGCTTCATCTTCAGAATTCAACTCAACATCACTTTCATTTAGGCCAGGAGGCAGTAGTCCACTCCACATCTATCCCAGGAAGCATCCGCCCGGCAGCCCCAGTGGTAATTAATTTTATAAAATATAATGCATGGAAATGATTGCAAGAAAAACAATGCAAATGAAGAACAGTGAGAAACAGAATGTGTACAAACTTTGTCAGCAACTAATTCAAAATAAAAAATTATTTGAAAAGAAGGAAGTGGACACAGGACTGGAAGACTGCAGGCCTACCTCCATAATTTGTAAAAAGAAAGTTAAGCATTCAAATGAAGATAGAGGATGTCATATTGTTGCAGCTGAGTTGGAACTGTCTCAATGACAGTGGGTTTGAGTTTTAATGAGGATTGTTCCAACAGAACTCAAAACATCTAAATAAGAAAACGGTGGTTGTCATTGTTAGGTGATCCTATGAACAACAGATCTGAACCCTTTCTATCCTATGTCATCCTCACACTTCTTGACACACTGGAGTTTATAGCAGCAATTTCCATGTCGATCCACTTGGTTGAAGGTCTTCCTCTTCTTTGCTGACCTTTCTAACTATTCTGCCCCTTCCCAAGCACCGAGAAGCCAAAGCTAAAGGAAGAAATCAAGAAATCAAAGAGCTGAATAGAAAATTTCAAAAGGCAGCTCGGGACAACAAAGCAAGACACTATAATGAAATGTGCAGAGAGCTGGAGACAGAAAATCAAAAGGGCCAGACTCGCTCAGCGTTTCTTAAGCTGAAGGACTTGAAAAAAAAATTCAAGCCACGGGTGACAATATTTAAAGATGGTTTGGGTAGAATGTTGAATGATCCAGGAAGTATAAAAAGAAGATGGAGTACACAGAGTCACTGTATCAGAAGAAATTGGCTGTTTTATAAAATTCAGTTGTAAAACCATCTGGTCCAGGGCTTTTCTTGGTTGGAAGTTGTTGTATTACCTTTTCAATTTCTTCTTTTGTAATGGGTCTGTTCATATGTTCAGTTTCGGTTTGTGTCA
>NW_006400005.1:1908589-1915220 GCF_000299155.1 Elephantulus edwardii
GGCGGACACAGAGGAATTTCATGAAATAACATTTGAGCAAGAACCTATGGCAATGAAGGAGGAAGTTCAAGTTGCTATGAAGGAATTGGCAAAAAACAAGGCTCTAGAAGTTGACAGCATACCAATTGATTTATTTCAACAAACAGACGATGCTCTGGATGTGCTCGCTAAGTTGTGCCAGGAAATCTGGAGGACAGCCAGCTGGCCAACCGACTGGAAGAGATCGATACTTGTTCCCATTCCAAAGAAAGGTGACCCAACAGAGTGTGAAAATTATCGAAAAATATCATTGATATCACATGCAAGCAAGATTCTGCTGAAAATTATCCAGATACAATATGTCAACAGAGAACTGTCAGATGTGCAGGCAGGATTTAGAAGAGGTTGTGGTACTAGGGATATTATAGTTAATTAGCTAATGTAAGATGGATCTTGGCAGAAAGCAGAGAATACCAGAAGAATGTCTATCTGTGCTTCACTGACTATGCAAAGGCTTTTGACGGTGTAGATAACAAGAAGTTATGGCTGACTCTGAGAAGAATGGGAATCCCAGAACATTTGATCATGCTAATGCGAAACCTATCCTTGGACCAAGAAGCAGTCGTCAGAACAGAGCAGGGAGACACTGGATGCTTCAAAATCAAGAAAGGGACCCATCAGGGATGTATTTTGTCTCCATACCTTTTTCAGTCTGTATGCAGAACAGATCATCCTAGACACTAGGCTATACAAGGAGGAATGTGGCATCAGGATTGGTGGAAGAATCATTAACAACCTGAGTTGTGCAGATGACATAACCCTGCTCGCTGAAACTGAGGAGGACCTGAAGCGCTTGCTGCAGAAGATCAAGGACTGCAGTCTTCAATATGGATTGAAGCTCAATATCAAGAAAACAAAGATTCTCACCATTGGGCCAATTGGCAGCATCAGTATGGATGGTGAAGAGATTGAAATAGTTAACAGTTTTAGTTTACTTGGCTGCACAGTCAACATTTTTGGTAACAGCAGCCACGAAATCAAGAGACGAATTGCATTAGAGAAGTCAGCTGTGAGGGACCTCTCAAGAGTACTGAAGTGCAACAACGTCAGGGTGGAGACTAAGGTGCGCCTGATCCAGGCTATAGTCTTTGCAATTATGTGCTATGCGTGAGAGAGTTGGACAGCGAATATGGATGATAGAAAGAGAATTAATGCCTTTGAGCAGTGGTGCTGGAGAAGAGTGTTGAATATACCATGGACTGCTAGGAGAACAAACAGGTTTGTCCTGGAGAGGGTGAAGGTAGAATGTTCCCTGGAGTCAAGGATTCTGAAGCCTCATCTGACATACTTTGGGAATGCTGCAAGGAGGAACTGGTCCTTGGAGAGGGACATCATGTTTGGAAGTGTGGAGGGATGACGCAGGAGAGGAAGACCCTCGATGAGATGGATCGATTCTGTGAGTGAAGTGGTGAGAACGAATGTGTTTGAGACAGCGAGGTTGGCACAGGATAGTACGGCATTTAGGATTCTTGTACATAGGATCGCTATGAGTCGCAAATGACTTGATGGCACATAACAGCAACAACAAGAAGTCACATGTGCAAAGTATGTGATGTGAAGCTTTATCATCTTTGCCTCCAAGGAACATTCTGGCTACAGTTTCTTCAAGGCATATTTATTTGTTCTTTCAGCACAAACAAGAAGCCTACATAGACTACAAATTTATGAATACATGCAAAAACATGTTCTAAGCTTGTCAGCTTCCTATAGAATCAAGTAACTAGGACTGTTTGTGGGCAGGGATTTAATGTGAACATTCCATTATATAGCTGAATTTAGAATAACATATTTTGGGGGTTTTTTTCTTCCATTACTTTCAAACTGGCTTCAACAGACCTCCTAGGCTGTTGTTTGATATCACAATTTTAGCTTCCTTTCAAGAACATAGGAAAAACCCATTTCCAGCAGAATTTATGCCTACTTTAAATTCATTTCTAAGATTCCACTTTCTTATAACCAAGATTTAATACATGGTTTTGGGGAAAAAATAACAGTGTTGGATATGGAAATATTCAGTGAGACAGGTTGATACAATACCCACAGCAATGGACTCCAATATACCTAACAATCATGGTGGCAGAGGACCAGGTAATGTTTCATTCTTTCATAATTAAAGATGTCATGCATTGATTAGAACTGATTTGATGGACGCTAAAAGCAACAACAGCACATTTATTGTTTAGAGTTGTCAACATAGAGACAATAAAAGAACAAATTGACATTTGGTCAGCTATAATGTTGTTTTTCAGTTTCCTACATAAATGACCCTCCCATTCACAGGGCAGACTGCTCTTATTACCAGTGCCTTAACCACACACTTAAGGCACTGCAGAAGTTTGAAAGCTCTTCTGTGCTCTTAAGAGTGGAACACATCAATATTGGAAAAACTTAAGACATAATTATAGTATCAAGGTTTCTTCAGAGAAGTAGGAGGAAGAGGAGATTGGATGGATGATGGATGGATGGATAGATAGATAGATAGATAGATAGATAGATAGATAGATATTGTTGTTTGTTGTTGACTACAATCAAGTCAGAACTGACAGATAGTTGACCCTCCAGTGGATTTTCAGAATCACACAGCAGAAGATTGTCCATCCTTCTCCACATAAGTAGATACATTTTAAGAAATTTTCTCATACAATTATAGATATTAACAAGTCCAAAAACCATATATCAGGTGTCAGACTAGAAATTTCAGTAAGATATCTGTTAGTCTTGAAGCAGAATTTCTGTTCTTAAGATTAATTTATGTTCAGAAGTCTTTCCATTGATTTGGTGATACCTATCAAGGATTATAGTTTTTACCTATTATTGTTCATTTTAAGTGTTAATCATATCAATAAAATGCCTTCAAATTAACATCTACACTAGTATGTGAGCAAACAATTGGGCCCATAGTTTGCCAGGTTGACATATAAAATCATCACATTTTGGGGAATACTCACAGGATAGGTATTGAGGACATATAGAAAGATCTTACTCTGACAAACAGATCCTAAAGGAAATGTAGTCCAAAGACTAAAAGCAAACTTCTGATTTTATTGTCATTTAGAAAGGTTTGTTTGTTTGAAAATGGAGGAAAGGGTCCCAAAGAGCTTTTGAATTACAATCCTATTCTGTAAGTGCTTGCAATTGACGATGTGTCCAGAGAAGGGCAGAAGTCAGTCCAATGTTAAAAATAATCCCCTGTGTACCATATATTCCACAAAGCAGGCTCTTCATTCTAGTCACTTTGTATCCACAAAAGCCAGTAAAGAGGTGACATTAATTTCTAACATATTTCCTACAATGTTGCCCAAAGCCTTTTGCTCCAGTCCCAATGTCTTCATAGAATTTGATTCATATTTTATTTCAACATCTTCAAGATTCTTTGTAAAAGATTTTTATTCACTATTTAAACTTAAATGCTACTTCCTTGATCAACATTTAATAAGCTCCTGTATTAATGATGTACCTACTCTAACTCTCCTTTTGTCACTTTAATTTCATTTTTAATGATAGTTGATCTCTTTTCACATTATTACTCTTGCCAAATTCTAAACTCTTTAAAGTGCTATATACTTTCCCAAAGTTATTCTCTTCAGTTCTTAATAAAACACAATTTTTTAAAAATTTCCAAATAAACTAGTTGTTGTTATTGTTGTTATGTGCCATCGAGTCGCTTGCGACTCATAGCCACTTTATGTACAACAGCCCTAAACTCTGTTCTGTCCGGTGCCAATCTCATTGTTTCCGACACAATCAATCCATCTCCTAGAGGGCCTTCCCCTCTTGTGCCTGCCCTCCACCCTCCCAAGCATGATGTCCTTCTCTAAGGACCGGTCTCTCCCTACAACATGACCAAAGTATGTCAGACGAACCTCAGAATCCTTGTCTCCAAGGAGCATCCCAGTTTTACCCTCTCCAAGATGAATCTGTTTGTTTTCTTAGCAGTGCATGGTACCCTCAATACTATTCTCTAACACCAAAGGTCAAAGGCATCAATTCTCCTATCCTAAACTAGTAGAAAATTAAAAAAGGGGAAAATGTTCAATATCATTAGTCCTCACTAAAATGCAAAGTACATCCACAATAAAACTCAAATCCAAACTTAAAAAAAAACACACAATTATCCAGAATTAAGGTTGCATAGAGAAGTGTACTCGGGGTGGGGGGTGGGGGGAAGGGACGTGGGAATTGTATACTAATGAAGGAATTTTTTTTTCTCTTCGGAGGGGGAAGCGAGCTGGTGGGGAGTGGTGGGAAGGGAGAAAATTGCGGCAATGAATGAATGGAAATCCAAAACCTCTGTAAAAAAAATAAAAAATTATTTAAAACAAACAAACAAACAATTATTATTGTAACTTAATTGTGGAATATTAAAATTTGTCATCTGGCAAACTTTTGCTTTGTTGACTTGCTGAAACATTTAACTAAAATAGTCCAACATAAAAAAAATTCCCTTGGACATAATTCAATAAGTATATTGGCAGATAATTTAATTGCATGTCAGAATAATTACCTTGTTTTGACCATGATCAAAAACAGTATTGCATGTTAATCAAACACTCGCTTTTGAGAAAGAAACTATCTCATCTATTTTTACTGAATATCTACTATATAACACAATATGTATTCTAGTGGCAAAAATTGCAAGAACTTTACCTGACTTATTCTAGATTTACAGATATAACAATTTAAGTTGGGGCAGTCAAGGAAAGATAATGTACCTTTTTTTCTAATGTACCACTGAGATTGGCTTAATGAATCTAAGTACAAGTCAAGGTCAAGAACTCCTAAACTGAATTGTTATACTAAGGATGCAATCAAGAGTCATAATTGACTAACCATTTTGGATTCAGAGATACCAATACAAAATTATGGTATTGAAACTAGTATAGTTTCTAAAGTAGCATAAAGACTTTTAAGGTTGGAGTGTGGAGTAGTAGAAAGGAGATAATTTGGTTCAGTCCTTATTGAAATATTCAGGCATCTAGTAATGCAATGGTTATACATTAATAACATTAGTGTGTGGTAACCAAAATGTTGGCGGTTTTAATCTACTCAGGCTCAAGAAAGACATGGCAATCTCTAGGCATAAAGAATATCGACAAGAAGAATTTATTCAGCAGTTTTACTCTATTGCCTGAGTTCATGAGTTCCCCTCTGGATTAGAATTAATTCCATGACACCTAAACTCAATAGCTTTTGAAATAAGATTAACCAGCAAATCAGATAGTCATTTGTTAGAAACATTAAAGTTGGTTGAATCTAACAGTGTTTGGTCATTTACTTTTAGGTTTCTTTCACTTCTCTTAAGGACTCTTGACGGTCCAACCATTAACTGCTCACCTTGCTAGCTCTAATGTTGGTGGTTGAACCCACTATGTGCTCCAGGCAACATGGCAGTCTGTTACTGTAAAGTTTATTGTTGTTGTTGTTGTTAATGTGCCATCTAGTCAACCATGGTTCACAGAAACCCTAGGAAAAGCAAATCTGAACCCTCCTGTATCTTGTGCCACCATCATCATCCTTAATATACCGAGCTTGTTGTTACAGCCCCTTTGTTGATCCATCTCTTTGAGGGGCAAAATTATAATCTAGAAAATGATGGGCAATTCTACTCTATCACGTGGTCACCATGAGGTGAAATAAACTAGAAGCACCTAACAACTTACTTCTTTTAGAGACCATAGTCTCTGTGCCAGACAAACTTGTATTAAGAACCTTAATTAATTAATGATTTGACAGTAAAAATTTTAAAAAAAGCATACAGATTAATTAATAGTCAAATAATTACAAGGAGACTGTATTCAAAGCTGGAGTGTGATTTGATATAGAAAAAAATTCTCAATGTCACAGTCTTCATGTGAAAGTTCTACTTATATTCAGTCTCTAGTATTATAGATGTGCTGAACTTTCTTAAAAAGACCAAACATACAAGGATCCGGAATTTTAGGATGGATGAGAATAATTACTTCAATTATTAAAAACTACTTAAAGTACTAATTATGAAAGTAACTAATTATTGAAAATAATTATTACATAATTATTGAAATAGGAAAGGCATTACTTATTATTTATATTAATCATAATTATTAATTAAATATTATTTCTAGTAAAGCTTTTTCATTTTTGTATAAAACTCCATTTCTGATGTAGGGAATAGAAAATTTAATAGAAAGAACTGGAAACTACAAGAAACTATATCCTTTAAACCCCAACTTAAATTTCATTTTATCAAGGAAGTGTTTCTATTCCTTTTAATAAAAACACTCATGTGAATGATTAGAAATGAAATTAAATCACTAAAATCATTCTATAAAAGAATATTCCTTCATTTGCCACAGAGAAACCATGCTCAACTTTAAAAATAAATGTATCATCTAGAGTTGTACTTTCTATCAAGTTAATAAAAATGGTAGAACTATGTTATCCAACATCCCATAATGGGGAAAAATCTGCAGATATTGGTGATCTCCCAGTTTAAATGTTGTAAGTAATAAACACTATGATGAAAACCTAAGACAAGAGAACTCACCTCACTGCATGATAGTTTCTAAATGTGTATTATTCACCTCTGCTCTTTTTTTTCCTATAATTATATTTT
>NW_006400005.1:1915805-1934074 GCF_000299155.1 Elephantulus edwardii
TGGGTAGGGAGAAAAGAGTAACTGAATAAATGGAAATCCAAAATCTCTGTAAATGTTCATTAAAATTATTAAAATTTTTAAAAAATCTTGTTTTGAAACCAAGCTTTTTCATTCTTTAGGTAAATTTGAGCAAGTTACTTTCCCATTTTGAGATTTTATATGGTTATCTATAAAACAATATAATGAGCCTACTATACATAAATGTTGTGAGAATTTATTGAGATCGTATAGATAGATGCAAAACATGTTTCACACAATATCTACCACAGAATAGAAGGTCAGTAAAGCCTTTTTACTTGGCTATCACTTTTAATAACCTAGTGATAAATTGTGCTTTCTTTTGTTTAACAATTACTTTCAAGAAGAAAAATTATGAGAGGCAGAAAAAAAACCCATATGCATTATTGTAAACCAGGGAAAGGGTGTGTGTGTGTGTGTGTGTGTGTGTGTGTGTGTAGAGTCACAGGATTTTTCATAACTGGAAAGAGCCATATGCATAACTATAGAAGACACCATGGAAAAGTTGGTGAAGAGCTGCAGCTCCAGGAGTAAGTGTCTGCGTAAATACAGTTGGCTTATTGGGTGCTAGAGACAGAATGTAAAAGAGTGCTTGTTGTTATTGTGGTTAGGTGCCATGAAGTTAATCACAACTCATAGTGACTCTGTGAACCGTGGATCTGAACCCAGCCCTCTCCTGCACCATCATCACCATCTCTGATAAAGTTGAGCCCACCATTATTTTCGTCACTTTATTTCATCACATTATTTGTGTCAATCTGTCTACTCGAGCATCTTTTTCTCCTTAGCTAACCTTTCCATCTTTCCAAGCATGATGTTTCTCTCAAAGGACTGCTTTTCTAACACCAAGTTCAAAATACATGAGGCAAAGCTTCATTATCCTTGCCTCCTAGAAGCACCCTGGTTGCCCTTTTTTCAAGAGAGATTTATATACTTTTTATTGTTGCTTTAATTTAAATTAAATTCCTTATGGTTCAGCATTTTTGCTTTGCTATTCAGCTTCCTGCATTCCAGATTTCTCCTCAGTTTTATATTTGATCCTGTATATTACATTATGATATATCTTGCTCTATCTCACTGCCCCTTAGCACCTAAATCTAGGCTTCATACTCTCAGTGTAAAGCTAGATATTTAATCAAGACGAAAAGAGTGACCAATGATGACAATTTTTTATGGACACAAATGCTGAATTGAGAGGTAGACTTCTAGATCAATCTCCCCAACAAGTGTTGACTAACACTTTATATGGTCTACCATCACCCATGTGTCAGTTTGTCATGCTGTATAGGCATACACATTTCTATATCCTCAGTATTTCAAAAACCAGCAGGAAAATTCATAGAGGGTAGGTTTCAACAGAACTTCCAAAGATAGATTATAAAGAAAGGTCTAGCTATGATAAAATGATTTTTGTTCAGAAAATCTACCTATGAAAAATTAACAAATGAAAATTCTATGGCTCACAACAGACCAACTGACACAGTGCTAACTGAAGTAACCCCTTAGGTTACAAGACACAAAATATTCAGTTGTCATACAATAGAGTCAAGCATGTTGATTATTAAACAAAGGGTACAAGTCCAGGAATCATTGTGAGTCAGAGTAGACTATTATTGGAATGTACTATTGGGTTGTAAGTGTCTCATAGTTGACCCTCCAGCATGGTTTCAGAGACTGTGAATCACACAATAGATTAACCACCTTTCTCCAAGCTGGTGGATTTGAACAATAAACCTTTGGGTTGATAGCCCAGCATCAGAACTCCTTTAAAGAGGACAAGACAGTAGCTAACAAAACAAAAGCCATTACCATTCACTTGGCTCTAACTCATAGCACGTCTGTAATGTTTCCAAAGTTGTCATCTATATGGAAGCCGACTGATACATCGTCCTCCTACACAGAAGCTAGTGGGTTCAAACTACTGACCATTTGGTTAATTCTAACCAAACTTCTAACTAGGGCTTCTAGGTAACAAAATGAGCTCTAATTATAAGGCTGAATAATCATATTTCCTTCCTTCTCTCCTTTAAAAAAATATCTACACTAAGAAACCGTTATGAATCTGGCTTCAAAAGCAAGTCAAAATATGTATATTTAGAAGTACCATTTGGAATAAAGAAAGATATACACTGCCAAACTGTGAACTCTACAGTTGTTGAAATGTAAAAGGAAAGTAATAGGACAATTTTTTCCCCCTCTGAAACAACAAAGAATGAAAGTAACTTGGCCTCTAACTTGTAGCTATTTTTGACAATTCATCATATAAGAAAAAAAAAGTAGGTCAGGTTCAAATATCCCACTATTTATAAAAATATATGAAATGATAAAATAGGTTTTTTAAGTATCTTTTTTAAGGAGTGGGTATTTTAAATGACCTGGCCAGCTTTTGTGAATCTAGCAGCCTTTTTCCTCTCCTAGATTGTCACAAGCAGGAATCTGAAATCTGAAATCACCAAGTTTTCCTAAGAAGTGAAGCAGATTCCAGCTATAAGTTTTTCTAACACCCATCAGTGCTGGTAGCTTATTAAATTTATTTTTAAAGAATAATCAAACTTCTATTTTCTTAAAAGATTATTTTCACCCAATTGTTTTAGTTCATAGCTAATGTGAGAAGTTAAAAGTGACAAGAATGTACCTCATACCTTCTACCCCTCCTTGACTGTATTTTTCGTTTTATAGCCCTCTTCATCAAATTCCTTCTCACGTATATTAAAGGTGATCTTGTCTCAATGTCACTTGTAGGTTGAGAATATCACTTGTGTTTTATTGCCTAGTCTTATATTCACACCCACAATATCTATTTTGTTTCTATCTTATGTTAAAAAACAGGATCTTTGGCTCTGTCTTGCCTTCTTTTGTATTTTACAAAATTCCAAGGATCTATTTGCAAGACTATAAATCTATTTAAACAACATAAAGCTATCAATGTGAGACTTAACTTAAAATGCTCTTAATTCTCTATAGGTTTTTTTATCAACCTTTTTCATTTAGATTTTCTCCTCTAGGATGGTCATGAGGTCACTCAGTTAGGGCTGAGAAGAGGTGAGGAATGACTTATTGCTATCTATAAATTGAATGGGTGAAGCAGAAAGGGACAGGAGAGAAATCTGAAGTTACAAAGACCTTGAAGAGGCCACTTGGGGCTACTCTTGCTGCCAAATCATCAGTATTTATAACCTCTTTTTTGAAGTTGTAAAATACTGGCCCTAGGTATTATTTGACAATTGCATCGCAGGGGTCACCTATCCTATTTCTGACTTTTTGCTCAAAATGTCCCACATGCCAAAAGTTACCTCCCCTTGCTCCTTCAGTATGTTTTGCTCTTTTGTCTAAACTTGATTCTTCAAAATACCTTGCCTGAGTTGATGCTAGATTGCATTCTATAGTTCACTTAATACATTCTTCTTAATGCTTCATAAAAAAGTTCATTTCATTTCAATTCAAAATATATGTTAATACCTACATCCAGCAACACAACGGTAAATTATTGAAATACATTTGTATGAATTGTCAACATAAACAGATAGAAAATCTCAGATTTGAAAGGGAACTGGGCAAGACCTGCTGACCTGTCCCTAAATCAGTCAAAACCCAAGCCTTCCCTAGTCCTTTCTCTTATTTTAATTAAATGCACTACTCCTGTGTAAAGTGACAACAAAACTTGTCATTAACACTTGAATGTGATAAGTTTACTCAGCACTTCCAAGTGAAAGGTTTGGAGAGAAAGAAGAAAATCTATAAGGGAGAAAAATCTGCTGTAACTACACTGAAACGGGAACAATCTGAATCAATTTGCAGATTTTAGCTGCACCTTTGAGGCAAAGGAGTTTCTCAGGCACCTTCAGAAATGGCTAAAGGCTTCTTATGGTATGGTATACTTTGTAAAGTCATCTTCTAAGTCAGGCAACTTGAGAAAAGAGAAGGGTATCAATCATTCAAAATATGCATGTAACATAAAAGAGACTATGGGCCTATCTCTTGTAAAATTGTCAAATAATGTCTTTTTATTGTATCACTTCAACTTATTACATTATTCATTTATTGTATATATTGTATTTTTATTGCATCATATTTCATGTGCATAAATAGATAATGTTTTGATATTCACTAACCTGAGCAGGTGTGCCTCACTGTGCCACTACTCTTATGACTTGTTCTGCTATAATTTCCAAAATTATACGAAGATCTTCATGGTATCTTTCTTCTTCAAAGTTGCTGATGAAACAAACCCACTTTCATTCATTTTAATATCTGGTTTTTGCACATTTATTAAATTAGGACATGGGGTTTGGTGAGAAACCAGTGACTTCCAATCCAGGGAAGACTTTTACCCTCAACTTGTTAAAATTGCCTGTGTGAATTCTATTCTACATAACAGAGAATCCAAATAAGAGCTTGAAAAGGAGTGAGGACTACAACAAACAAGAATTTTGTTGCTATTTATTTAGAAAGGAAAGATTTTTAGACATTTAAGGTAAATTTTCAGTGTCTAGTGAGAAAGAAAACGTGCATGGGGTCACAAAGCCAAGAGTGTCTCTCTGCAAGGGCCAGAGATAGTGAAAACAAAAAAAAAAAGCCACACAGATTCTCACTGCTCCAAAGCAGAAAGCTGATAAAGAGCCCATAGACCAGCTCCATGGTGCCTCTACAGCCTCATCAGTAACAAGGGGTTTTTTATTCCTTGCTGACTCTTGGCTGTGGTACCAAGAATGCAGTCTATTAGGGAAGGAAGTTGTGAAGAGCAAGGAAGGTAAAGAATACTAGTTGTTGTGTGCTGTCAAATCATTTGAGACTCATAGTGAACTTATGCACAACAACCCTAAACCCTGCTCTATCCTGGGCCAAACTTTTGTTTCTGATACACCTACCCCCATTACCCCAGTCACTGAATCAATCCATTTCATCCAGGGTCTTCCTCATCCGTGTTGACCCTCCACCTTCCCAAGCATGACATCTCTCTCCAAGGACTGGTCCCTCCTTGCAACATGTTCAAAGTACGTCAGACAAAGCTTCAGAATCCTTACGTCCAAGGAGCAGCCTAGTCTCACTCTCTCTAGGATGAACCTGTTTGTTCTCCTAGAAGTTCATGGGATAGTTAATACTCTTCTCCATCACCATAGCTCAAAGGCATCAATTCTCCTTCTATCCTCCAGTTCTCTGATGCATAGCAAGTAACTGCAAAGACTATGGCCTGCATCAGGTTCACATTAGTCTCCATACTGACATCATTGATCTTCAGTACTTTGGAGAGGTCTCTGACAGCAGAATTTCCCAATGCAATTCATCTTTTAATGTCCTGACTACTGATATCAAGAGTGTTGATTGTGGAGCCAAGCAAACAAACTAAAGGTGTTAACAATTTCAATCTCTTCACCATCTATCATGATGCTGCAAATTGACCCAGTGGTGAAAATCTTTATTTTCTTGATGTTGAGATTCAATCCATACTGAAGGCTCCAGTCCTTGACCTTCTGCAGCAAGTGCTTCAGGTCCGTCTGTTTCAGCTAGCAAGGTTGTGTCATCAGCATAACATAGATTGATTGTTGATGAATATTACCAAATGAAAGAATATCACCCAATGAGAATCCAAGTTTTAAAAAGAATAACAATCCCTAGGCTCATTTTCTCAATTAGTCCAGGTTCCTGTTTCAGTTCAGCAAGCATCTTTTCCTTCAAAAGGATTAAAATAGTAAAGGCAGAAATAGTAAAATCCTTCAACTGTGGCATTATGTCAAGACTCCTCTGATTACACCTTTCACAGCAATGTCACAGTCTCTCTACCACCATCACCAGCGTCTCATCAATAAGGTCTCATTTTTAATAGGATCTTGCTCCAGTCTCCCTCATGTCTTCCTCTCCTCAAGTCTTGTTGCTCAGTGTGAGAAGCACTCCTTCTCTTATCCTAGTTGTTGTTGATTTGCAAAACCATTTGTCTACACTTAAAGTAGCTGGAGACCACAGGAGGGCCAGTCTCCTCCCATGGGATTAACTGCCTCTGAAAACCCACTGAAATCTGAGGGTTAGCAATAGGTAGGTTCTACTCTACAGTACACAGCAACAGCAACGATAGGCTAACATCACATTCAGGGAAGGTTTTATCCGATTAAAATTCATCATAAAATACTTGTAGGTCACAGTGGAAGTCAAGGGGTGGAATTCTTGTTTTCTAAGTGGAAGATGCAGGTTTCCTGTGCCAATACACAGGCGCTGCAGTAATCATCTGCTGTCAGAGAAGGCTTGTATATTGTTATGATGCTTAAGAGGTAAGACTAGCACAACCTAGAAAGACAGGCTTGATGATCTACTTCATAATAATCAGCCACTAAATGTCCTATGGACCACAAGAGTTCCAGTTACATCTGTTCTATTCATGGCATGTAATTAGGCAGTGTTCTGCTCTGTAGTGTGTGAAGTCATTGTAAATCACAGACAGCTAACAACAACAATCCATAAAGAAAACGCAATACTATTGAGGGCTTCATTTAAGTGTTTTAAGTGAACAAAGGAAAGAAAATATAAGTACTTGAGTAAGGAAATAGTTTATCTGAATACACACACACACACACACACACACACACACACACAAAGCCTCTTCCTTCTTTATCTCCTTTTCCCTTCTTTCTTTCATACACAGTTGTTGTTATGTGCCATCCAGTTGCCTATAACCCTATGGGCAACAGCTCTGAAGACTCCCTATCCTGAGCCCGTCTCACTGACTCCAACACAACTACCCCCATTGCCCCAGTTACTGCATCAATCGATCTCATCTCGGATCTTCCTCTCCTGTGCTGTCCCTCCACTCTTCCAAGCATGATGTCCTTCTCCAAGGACTGGTCAGTCCTGGCCATGTGGTCAAAGTATGTGATACAGAGCTTCAGAGTCCTAGCCTCCAAGGAGAAACTTATTTTCAGCCTCTCCAAGACAAACCTGTTTGGTTTTTTTGTGGTCCATGATAAGTTCAAGACTCTTCTCCAGCACCACAACTCAAAGGCATTAATTATTTTCTGTCATACTTAGTCATTGTCCAGTGCTCTGATGCATAGCAAGTAATTTTGAAGACTGCTGCCTGAATCAGGCTCATCTTAGTATCTAGAAAGATCTCTTAGCTTTTCAATTATCTGGAGAGGCTCCTGACACAAGATTTTCCCAGTACAATTCATCTTTTGGTTTCCTGACTGCTGGTGCCAAGAGTGTTGATTGTGGACCTGAACAAGCTGCAATTCTTAACAATTCCAATCTCTTCTCCATATATCATGGAGCTGCCAATTGACCCTGTGGGGAAAATCTTTGTGCATTTAATAATGAACTTCAAACTATATTATTTAAGGACTTTATGGTAAGAATATTTAATGATCCAGGAAACATTAAAAGAAGATGGAAGGATACCTAAAGAAATGGAAAAATGTGCCCTGTTCATGGATAGAAAGACTAAATATTCTGAAAATAACAATCCCACTAAAAGCAGTCTACATTCTCAATGCAATCCCAATGCAGATATCAAATTCCTCTTTCAAAGAGCTTGAAAGGGAAATTGTCAAGTTTATTTGGAGAGGAAGGAGACCTCAAATAAGTAAAACACTTCTGAGAAATAAAAATGAAATGGGAGGCATAGGACTCTGTGACCTTAAAAACTACTACACACACACAAAAACAAACTACTACACAGAAGTAGTAACCAAAACAGCATGGTACTGGTACAATGACAGGCACATAGACTAGTGGAACAAAATTGAGAACCCAGAAATAGACCCAGCTATCTATGGTCAACTGATATTCGACAAGGAGATGAAACCTATCAAATGGGGAAATGAAAACCTCTTCAACAAATGGTGCTGGCAAAACTGGACTGCCATCTACAGAAAGCTTAAACAGGATCCACATCTCAAACAATACTCAAAAATCACCTCCCTGAAGGTGGATCAGAGACTTGGAAGTAAAGCCCCAAACCATAAAGTTCATAAGAGATAAACTGGGATCAAGCTTAGAAACCCTAGTATATGATAAAGAAACTGCCAAATACAGCCAGAAACCAACAATCTGAACAGGATAAATTTGTTGCATGGGACCTTCTAAAGATTAAATAAAAAACTTTTGGTTTTGTGCATCAAAACCTTTTTCCAACAGAGTGAAAGAAAACCTGCAGACTCAGGACAAACATTTGGTAATCGCATCTTAGACAAGAGTCTCATAACAAAAGTTTATAGAATACTCCTGGGCTTCCATAAGAAAAAGACTGATAACCTAATTACAAAATGGGTAAAAGACTTGGAAAGAATTTTCACAGAGGAAAATATTCAAATGGCCAATATGAAGAAATGCTCCAAATCATTTGCAATAAGAGAGATGCAAATCAAAATCACAATGGGATATAATTTCACTCCAGTATCAGTGGCAAAATTTAACAGGACAACAAGTAATAAATGTTGGAGAGGAAGTGGCAAGATAGGAACTCTTTTACATTGTTGATGGGATTGCCAAATTGTACAAACACTCTGGAGGGCAGTTTGGTGTTTCTTAAAAAGCTGAACATAGAAATTCCATATGACCCAGCTATTTCATTGCTTAGAATATACCCCAAGAAAATGAGAACTGAGGCTCAAATAGAAACTTGTACACCAATGTTCATAGCAGCATTATTCACCATTGCAAGAACATGGAAACAGCCCAGATATCCAAGCACAAGCATTGAGAAATTGTGGTACATTCATACAGTATAATACTATGCAGCACACAAGAGCAATGATTTTGTAAATTACCATCTAACTTGGGGGGACTGGAAAGTATTATGCTGCCTGAACTAACTCAGTCCCACAAGGACAAATACTGTATAAAACCATGATTGTAGAATAAGTACAAGGATTCAAGGGAGGGGAGGGTGGAAATAGAGGGGTGAGGATATGGAGGGGTAGATGGTTAATTATAGGGTTGCACAATTGGATGTGTAGGTGAGGTGAAAGAAATAGGAACAAGCACTTATGAAAAACAATGTATTAAAACTTTGTAAATAAATCCGGTGAGAAGCGGTGGGCAGGGAAAAAAGTGCAGCAATGAATGAATGGAAATCCAAAATCTCTGTAAATGCTTATTAAAATTAATTTTAAAAAAAGAAAAGAAAACAAAATATAAAAGGTAAAAAAAACTAAAAAATAAAAAAAGATGGAAGGAATATATAGAGTCACTGTACCAAAAATAACTGACTGACAACAGAAGAATTTCAAGAAACAGCATATGATCAAGATGATGCAGCAAGAAGTTTAGGTTGCTCTGAAGGAATTGGCAAAAAGCTAGGTCCCAGGAATTGACATAATACCAGTTGACAAACAGATGCTGCTCTGGGCATGCTCATCGGGTTGTGGATATAAATCTAAAGACAATTACTTGACCAACTGACTGGAAGAGCTCTGTATTTATTCACACACAGAGCTGCCCCAAAAGGCCTTAGCTCACATAGTATAATCTCATTAAAGAAGGTAACATTGTTGTGTGGTGGCTGAGAGGCTTAACCCTTTCAGTGTCAAGTTATTCATATGATTTCTGACTTTCTTTGAGTTTAAAAGCCTTTCTGTTTTCCTTGTCTATTCTGAGGTCTCGAATTCCATTTTTCATCTCAGAAGATACACTGTCATTGCCACTCCTTGCCACATATATTCCTCAAATTGTTAAGCCTCTCAGTACTTTCACAACATTATTTTTAAGAACAAGTAAAGCAAAGGAAAATGCAAATTAATGTTCCCCATAAAGAGGAACTGTGTCTTTCTCTTGTGGATATAAACACAACTTGTAGCTTTTTAAAAATCCTGTCATTTCTACAAATAATTCTAAGTAGCTAAATCTATCCTTTCAATGTTTGCTAATGTAAAAAATATTTTATTATATTTTAAAATCACTTGTCAAATTAAGACCTATAGCTGTTGTTTTTATTTTGTACTGTCAAGTCAGAACTAACTCACAGATGACCCTCCGGTGGGTTTTCAGAGGCAGTTAATTACACAGGAGGAGATTGCTCATCCTTCTCCCATAGAGCAGTTGGTTGCCTCGAACTGCATGCCTTTGGGATTGCAGCGCAGCTTCTTGCCACTAGGCTACCAGAGCTCCTATATGTACCTATCTTAAACAAATCCACTGCCATGCAGTGGGTTGTCATTCATGGCAATCTGTTACTGAGTAAAACAACTCCAAAGGGTTAATAGCTACGATCTTAATAGAGGAATTCTAATGTGTAATTCTAATGTGAAATGTGTAATATATTCAGATTCTTACTGAAAGACTTGGCATTTTGAATCCACCAACTTCTTCATGAGAAAAAGATAGAAAATGTCCTCCAAATAAGATTTACAATATTGCGCATTTGATAGAGGTGCTTTAATCCAGATTGCCAGGCCTTTCTCCCATGGCACCCCTGAGTGGATATGAACCTCCAATCATTAGCTCACAATACGTGCTGCCATTACACGTAACTGATCATTGTGCTTTGGAGGCTGTCAATCACAGAGGAAGATTTTGTCCACCTTTCTCCTCTGGAACTTCTGGTAGATTCAAATCAAGAGAAGTGAAGCTTTTGGGTTAGCAGTGTAACTTGCAACAGATTGCACTACAAGATCTAGAATGCAAATTATTTTACACATCCCAAGGGCCTATACATACTGACATATAGCTTTCTTTTTTAGAAATAAAGAAAACATACTGATCTGCAGATGTCTCTGAATACAATACTCTCCTCTCTAGCATTCCTACTGGCTAGTAGCCTAGAATCACTTAGGACAGACTGGAAGCTCTTTCAAGGAGGTTTGCAGATTCAGTAATAAGGTTCACGTCTGGTGTTTTCCATCCCTCAGCATACATTGTCCCTTGTTGCTTAATACCTGTTACTTTGAAAACTATTTTTCAGCCATTTGCCTTTTGTGTTTGTTTAAGAGTTGAAGGTGAAAAGAAGTAAAATCCTACGCTCAGAAGTTAATTGAAAATCCATTTTTATCTGTCAGCAGTCCATGACTAAATGTTTCCTAGTTTAAATGAATGTGAACATCGACAAGGACCCTCTGGGCCTCTGAACTGTCATTTCTGGTGAGCTGTAACATCTATTTAACATTTCAGGCTTCTATTTTGTAATAAATAGGTGGTTGTCACTGAGGGGGGAAGAAAGAATGGAAGGTGAATCTCTTTTAACTCCATGTTGTCTGAAAGTAAAAATCATAACTTACTCATTTTGAACATTTGCTGCTAAAGGTAAGAACCGTTGTTGGTCTTTACTTCTACACACTTGTTCATTGTGTATTATTTTAGCTTGAAGTATATTTTCATACCAGAATATCAATATTGGACACATTATTGAGAGCACTCTGGTGCCTTAGTGGTAGGTAAGAAGTTGCACTGTCGGCTTGAAGGCACATGTTTTTAATCCACCAGCTGCTCCAAGGGAGAAGGATGGTTACATTTCCCTCACGCATTTTATTAGCTCTAGAAATCCACTGTAGGATCAGCTATAAATTGGTTCTGAGTTGACAGTACAAAACCACATTAATGAACAGTAATGGAAAAGATCAATATTTGTTCCCATTCCAAAGAAAGGTGATCCAACAAAGTGTGGAAATTTTCGAACAATATCATTGATATCACATGCAAGCAAGATTCTGCTGAAAATTATCCAAAAATGTTTGGAACAATACGTCAACAGAGAACTGCCAGATGTGCAGGCTGGGTTTAGAAGAGGTCGTGGTACTAGAGATATTATAGCTAGTGTCAGATGGATCTTGGCAGAAAGCAAAGAATACCAGAAGAGTATCTATCTGTGCTTCATTGACTATGCAAAAGCTTTTGACTGTGTGGATCACAACAAGCTGTGGCTGACTCTAAGAAGAATGGGAATCCCAGAACATTTGATTGTGCTAATGCGAAACTTATACTTGGATCAAGAGGCAGTCGTCAGAACAGAGCAAGGAGACACTACATGGTTCAAAATCAAGAAGGGGGTCCGTCAGGGATATATTCTGTCTCCATACCTTTTCAATCTGTATGCAGAACAGATCATCCGAGACGCTGGGCTATAAGAAGAGGAATGTGGCATCAGGATTGGCGGAAAATCATCAACAACATGCGTTATGCAGATGGCACAACCCTGCTTGCTGAAACTGAGGAGGACCTGAGGCACTTGCTGCAGAAGATTAAGGACTACAGCCTCCTATATGGACTGAAGCTAAATGTCAAGAAAACAAAGATTCTAACCACTGGGCCAATTGGCAGCATCAGCATGGACGGTGAAGAGATTGAGATAGTTAAAAGTTTTAATTTACTTGGCTCCAGAGTCAACACTCTTGGTAACAGCAGCCAGGCAATCAGGAGACGAATTGCATTGGGAAAGTTGGCTGTGAGGGACCTCTCAAGAGTGCTGAAGAGCAACGATGTCAGGCTGGAGACTAAGGTGCACCTGATCCGGGCTATAGTCTTCACAATTACGTGCTATGCATCAGAGAGTTGGACAGTGAATAGGGCTGACAGAAAGAGGATTGATGCCTTTGAGCTGTTGTGCTGGAGAAGAGTGTTGAATATACCACGGACTGCTAGGAGAACAAACAGGTTTGTTCTGGAGAGGGTGAAGCCAGAGTGTTCCCTGGTATCAAGGATTCTGAAGCTTCTTCTGACATATTTTGGGCATGTTACAAGGAGGGACTGGTCCTTGGAAAGGGACATCATGTTTGGCAGAGTGGAGGGGAAGCGAAGGAGAGGAAGACCTTTGGTGAGATGGATTGATTCTGTGAGTGGAGTGATGAGAATAAGTGCGTTTGAGATGGCTAGGTTGGCACAGGACAGTACAGCATTTAGAGCTCTTGTATATAAGGTCGCTATGAGTCGTAAGCGACTCGATGGCACATAACAACAACAACAGCACAACAATGGATAGTATTGGCCATTCTGAGTTGGATATGCTAGGAATTATGAATTGAAGATGAGTGGCACCGTAGCCATAAAAATATTTCAAGATCTATTCTGAAGGACAATGCTGCTAGTGATAAGATAATATTCATACCCATACAAGGAAGATGAATAAAATTATTATTCAAATTTACAAACCAATCACTAATGCCTAAGACCAAGATATTTAAGTTTTGTTTTAAGTTTTGAAGTCTGAAGTTGATGAAGCATGTCATCAAGATGCGTTAATAATCTTGGAACAAGGAAAAAAGGATTACTTGTTGGAAAACAGGACACTGGTGCTAGGAATTATGCAAAAGGTCACATGACAGGGTTTCACCTATTCATTTAAAATATATTTTCACTGTTATTGCTGTGGCTATGTACTATATGGACCATTGAGTTTATCATATGTAAATCTCAGAAGACAAGATTGCCTCTCTTTTTCTCACAGAACAGCTGATGGTTTCGAACTTTATTCCTTTAGTGGTAACAAAATTCCTTACTACTAAGGGATCAGAGCTCCCTTAAATAGTAATTATACATATGAATATCTAGGGAAGAAATGTTGTTAGGCGCCTTCAAGTTGGATATGACTTGTAGTAACATTATGTAAAAAAGATCTGAATCATGCTCTATCCTGTCGTTCTCACACTTCCCAGCACACAAGAGCACATTGCAGTAATCACCATGTAAAACCACTTGGTTGAGGGTCTTCCTCTCCTTTGCCGACCCTCCACCCTTCCCAGCATTATGTCCCTCTCCAAGGAAGAACTCCTCCTAGCAACATGTCCAAAGTAAGTATATGAGGCAAAAGCCCATGATTCTTGCCTCCAAAGAGGACTCCAGCTGCACCCTTTCCAAGACATATCCATTTGTTCTCTTGGCCATCCATAGGATGTTCAGTGCTCTTCTCTAACACCACAGCTTAAAGGCAGCAATTCTTCTTCTGTCATCTTTATTCATTGTCTAGATCTCAGATGCATAACAAGTGATCAGAAAGAACATGGCCTGAATCAGACACACCTTAGTCTTTATCCTGACATCATTATTCCTCAATATTTAGAGAGATCCCTAAGTGCAGATTTTCCCAGTGCAATGTATTTCCTTATTTCCTGACTGTTAGTACCAAGGGTGTAATTGTAGATCCAAGCAAGATGAAATGTTGCTGTTGTTGTTATGTGCCATTGAGTTGTCTGTGACTCATAATGACCCTATGTACAAAACCCTAAACCCTGCATCAATCTCACCGTCTCTGACACATCTACTCTGATTATCCCAGTCACTGAATAAATTCATATCAGAGAGGGTCTTCCTCTCCTGTGCTGTACCTCCACCCTCCCAAGGATGATGTCCCTCTCTTTGCAACATTTCCAAAATATGGCAGATGAAGCTTCAGAATCCTTGTCTCCAAGGAGCAGCCTAGTTTAACCCTCTCTAGGTTGAATCTGTTCACTATCTTAGCAGTCCATGGTATATTCAATATTCTTCTCCAAAATCACAACTCAAAGGCAGCACTTCTCTTTTTGTCATCCCTAGTCATTGTCCAGCTCTCTGATGCATAGCAAGGGATTGCAAAGACCTTTGTATGTATCAGGTGCACCTTAGTCTCCAGAGTGACTTCACTGCTCTTCAGTACTTTGGAGAGGTGCGTAACAGCAGTCTTTCCCATTGCAACACGTCTTAAGTTAATTTCCTGGCTGCTGGTGCAAAGGGTGATAATTATGTAGCCAAGCAAACTAAAGCTATTAACAATCTGAATCCCTTCACTATCTATCATGATGCTATCAACTGGCCCAGTGGTGAGAATTTTTTTCCCCTTGATATTGAGCCTCAATCCGTATTGAAGGCTGCTGTTTTTGACCTTTTGCAGCAATTGCTTCAGGTCCATCAGTTTCATTTGTATATCGCAGATTATTGATGAATCTTCCTCCAATCCTGCTGCCACATTTCTCCTCATACAGCCCAGCCTCCCAGATAATCTCTTCTGTGTATAGATTGAAAAGATATGGAGATAGGATGCAACCCTGGCATATACCCTCCCCAATTTTGAACCATGTAGTGTTTCCGTGATCTGTTCAGATGACTGCTTCCTGGTCCAAGTATGGGTTTCTCATTAGCACAATCAAGTGTTTTGGGATTCCCGTCTTCTCACAGTTAGCCACAGATTCTTGGGATCCACACAAACACCTTTGTATAATCAGTGAAACACAGGTAGGCATTCCTCTGGTATTCCCTGCTCTTAGCCAAGATCCATCTAGCATTAGCTACAATATACCTAGTACCATGAATCCTTCTAAATCCAGCCTGCGCTTCGGGAAGTTCTCTGTTGATGTGCTGTTCCAGTCATATTTTTAATAATCTTCAGCAGAAACTTGTTTTTATGTGATCTTAATGATATTGTTTGATAATTTCCATACTCTGTTGGATCACCTTTCTTGGAATGGGAACAACTATGGATCTCTTCTAGTCACCTGGCCAAGTGGTTGTCCACCAGATTTCTTGACAACTTGGTGAGCACATCTAGGACAGCATCTGTTAGTTGAAATACGTCGATTGATATGCCATCAATTCTTGGGGTCTTATTTTTTTTTTTGCCAATTCTTTCAAAGCAGCTTGAACTTCTTCCTTTATCACCATAGGCTCTTGCTCATATGTCATTTCATTAAATTCTTCTATGTCTGCCAATTCCTTTCGGAACAATGAGTCTGTATACTCTTTCTATCTTCTTTTAATGCTTTCTGGATTATTTAGTATTTTGCCCAATGCATCCTTAAGTATTGCAACTCAAGGTTTGAATTTGTTCTTCAGTTTCTTGAGCTTAAGAAATGGTGAGTGAGTTCAGCCCTTTTGATTTTCTGACTAGCTCTTTGTACATTTCCCTGTAATACTTTACTTTGTTTTCCCACGCTGCCTTTTAAAATCTTCTGTTCAGCTCTTTAATATCTTGATTTCAAATGAATGACATCTCTGGGAAGACATGTTAGAGAATCTCCATATTAATCAGGATAAGTCCACAAATTGACCATAGGAGAGACTATCAGTTGTTCATATGCATATTCAAGTGAAGCTGAATAAAATTAAAACGAGTCCATAAGAATGAAAATATGACTTTAAAAATATCCCACCTGGTGCTCACTTCGGCAGCACATATACTAAAATTGGAACGATACAGAGAAGATTAGCATGGCCCCTGCACAAGGATGACACACAAATTCGTGAAGCATTCCATATTTTTGGCCTCTGCAAAATTGACTGAGAAGGAAAGCCCCGCAAAGTAGTTGGCTGCAGTTGTGTAGTTGTTAAGGACTATGGCAAAGAATCCCAGGCCAAGGATGTCATTGAACAGTATTTCAAAAGCAAGAAATGAAACCAATAATACTCAGGTTTCACTCTGGAATTTATCAGTCTTTGGTCCTTTACCAAGGATGTCCGGAGTTGGAGCTATTATGAGTTAAACGGCACAAAGAAATGAAACCAATATAGGACTTGGCATATTGAAAAGAAAAAAAAATCACACCTGAATTTAGAGTCTATCTTTTGAAAATACTCAAGGTATTGAATATAGTAACCAAAAACCAGATGAGTTGTAGAATGTTATTAAGAGTATCTTACCTGAAGAAAGTAAAAGTTCAGTAAAAGGACAAGGGATAAAATAATGCATAAAATGGAAGTCAGAGGACATTCTGAAACTTACATCTTGAAGAGAAAATATTAAAACAAAAGGACAAAATTACTAAATAAAAGTAAGTGCTAAGCAGAGAATTTCAAAAAGCAGCTTGAGAAGACTGAGTGTTACAGTAAATATGTAGAGACTCAGAGTAAGAAAAGCAAAGGGAAGAACATGCTTGGCATTTCTCAAGATGAAAAAATGGGAGAAAAAAAATCATACCTTCATCTGAAAGCAGGACAATGAAAAGAGATGACAGAAGAAAAATTAATCTTTTTTGAGTTGTGGGGTTGGAGGAAAGTACTAAATATCCCATGGACTGAGTAAAGAATAAACAAATATGTCTTGTAGAAGATGAAGCCAGAGAACTCTTAGAAAGGCTGTTCCTTGTAGAAGGTTATCCTGTTTGGAAAGGCAGAGAGATGGTGAAGGAGAGGAAGACCCTCAACCAGGTAGATTGACACAGTGACTGTAAAAATGGGCTCAAGTGTTTGAGATATTGTCAGGATCATACAGGATAGGACAGGTTGTTCATATGGTCATTATGAGTATTACTTGATTAAATGGAACCTAAAAACAACAACAGCATTTCACAGAACATATAAAATCTCATAGAGGAGAGAAACCTTGGAATGTAAGAAATATTGAAAAGGATTTAGCTGTCATTCTCACCTTGCTGTGAGGACTCTCAGTGGAAAGAGACCTTATGAATGAATGTTCAGAACATGTAAATGCAGTTGTTCATCACAAATCACTAGACGTAGTAGAATTCACATTAGAGTGAGAACTTAATAGTATCAGGAATGTTAGCAAGTCTTCAGATGTCCCTCTTGCTTTAAAAAATATCTGAATAGGAATTTTACAAATATGTCTGTAAGTAATGTTGGGTGACTTTCTTCCTTACCTGAAAGCTGAATAAGAATATACAACAAAGAAAATGTACAATTATACAAAACATGGGATATTTATTTTCTTTTTTACTCTTGTAACATGCATGAAAAAAGGTTTCCATATTTCCTTCAGAGACCTTGTCAGGTCATACAACACAAACATCATGTAAAGTACTTGGGAAGGTCACTGGAATAGTACACTGTGGATTGTTCCTGTGAATCTCAAATATGTTGAAGGGCTTCAGTAGTAGCCATCTTCCCTAAGGACACCTATGAGCCTTAATATTGAAAAAGTCTTGTTTTACTGTAAGCATTGAGAAAACATTCATTAAATTTATCTCCTATTCATGCACAACTGTATTTTATACCAGGATGAATCATATAAAAATGGGCATGTGAAAATTACCATTGCCTTATCCCAATGTATTAATTTAATCTCATTATTTTTTTCTTAATCCCAACAAAATAATATGTAACATGTTCTCTTTCAATTGTAGAATGTATTACAATAAATATTTTTTTTATACTGCAGTCTCTTTTTTTTTTATTATTTTTTTTTACAGAGTTTGTGGATTTCCATTCATTCATTGCCACAATTTTCGCCCTGCCCATCCCTCCCACTCAGCTCGCTTCCCCCTCGAAAGAGATAAAAAAAAGAAAAAAATTCCTTCATTAGTATACAATTCCCACGTCCCTTCCCCCCACCTCCCACCCCGACTACACTTCTCTATGCAACCTTAACTCTGGATTCCTGTGCTAACCATAATACTCAATCATATATC
>NW_006400005.1:1936608-1968032 GCF_000299155.1 Elephantulus edwardii
TTTTTCAATTTGCTGGAGATGTTGATTTAGAGAGGCAATGGTCTCTTTTTCTTGTCTTTTGATGTGCTTGCTTATTGCTATAAATTGACCTCTGAGTACTGCTTTGGCTGTTTCCCAGAGGTTTTGGTAAGTGGTGTTTTCATTGTCATTTGTTTCAAGAACACAGGTTAAAAAAAGAAAAAGGAGGAGGAGGAGGAAAAGGAGAAAACTATGATGACAAAGCAAAGTATTACAATGAAATATGCAAACAGCCAAAGTCAGAAAAATATATCTTAAGCTAAAATAATTGGAGAACAGGTTCAAGCCTCTAGTTGCAATACTGAAGGGTACTATAGGCAAAATCTTGAGAGATTCAGGAAGCATCATTAGACAATAGAAAGAACATACACAGTAACCTAGAATTGACTGACATGGAACCATTTCAGGAAGTACCATATAATGAAGAAGCAATGGTGATACAGGCAGAAGTTGAAGCTGCAATGAAGGCATTGGCAAAAAATAAAGCCCCAAGAATTGATGGAATACCTGTTGACATGGTCCAAAAAACAGATGCAGCCCTTGATGTGATCATCAGATTGACTAGAAAACAGCTACATAGCCAACTAATGGAACGGATCCATATTGTTCCCATTCTCAAAAAATGTAATCCAATAGAATGTGAAATTATCAATCAACATTATTAATTGAGGAGTACTGGATGCCATTATTGGAAGTCCAGCCTGCACGGGGATGGGTTTCTGGGTTATTGAGAGTTCAGCCTGCAAACAGGTAACTCTCTGGTTTAATGTTAAAGAGAAACCTTTGTCCTCTGTCCTGCAAACGGGCTGGGAACTTGGAGGTCTCTCTTCCTGTAAATTTTATGTCTTAGGCCGTTTTGGTCTCCCAACTCCTTTCATGTGAAAAGCAACATCTATCATAAGGAACAGAGTGTATACGTACCCTTCCTTGCTCGATTTTTCCTGTACCCACCTTTTATGATTCTATGAAAACTTCGATATGAGATCACTGTTCATTATGATTCTATGGAAACCCTAAAAAAGGAGACCATTGCTTGTTGTTATTGTTGCTGTTATGTGCCGTCGACTCATAGCAACCCTATGTAGAACAGCCCTAAACCCTGCTCTATCCTGTGCCAATCGCATTGCCTCTGAAACACCCATCCCAATTACTCCAGTCACTGAATCAATCCACCTCGTAGAGGGTCTTCCCCTCCTGCTCTGTCCCTCTACCCTACCAAGCATGATGTCCCTCTCCAAGGACCTGTCTCTCCTTACAACATGTCCAAAGTATGTCAGACGAAGCCCCAGAATCCTTGCCTCCAAGTAGTAGCCTGGTTTAACCCTCTCTAGGATGGATCTGTTTGTTTTATTGGCAGTCCACAGAACATTCAATACTCTTCTCCAGCACCACAGCTCAAAGGAGTCAATTCTCCTTCTATCCTCCCTAGTCATTGTCCAACTCTGTGATGCATAACAAGTGATTGCAAAGACCATGGCCTGTATCAGACACACCTTAGTCTCCAGAGAGACACCTTTGCTCTTAAATGCAGCACCATGATGCTGCAGCTTCTTGTCCTGTCTGTGTTTTTCTTTGCTGCAGTCCTGTCTTGTCCTCTGCGTGTGTCTTTCTCTTTATGTTCATTTCTTCCAGGAAAAAGGGTTATGGTTTGCAACAATTAATACCACATGAAAGCAAGATGTTGCTGAATATTATTTTAAAATTATCTGAAATAGTTCATTAACTTAGAACTGTCATAAATTCAAGTTGGGTTCAAAAGAAACAGGGCACCAGGATTATAATTGCTGATGTCAGATGTATCTTGACTGAAAGCAGAGACTACTGCAAAGATGTCTACCTGTGCTGTATTGACTATACAAAGACATTTAATGATGTAGATCACAACAAATTACAGCTACCATTGAGAAGAATGGGAATTCCTAACTACTTAATTGTGCTCATGCAAGACCTGTATCTACATGAAGAGGTGGTTGTCCAAACAAAACAAGTTTCAAAATAATGAAAGGAATGTGTTAGAGCTGTATCCTTTCTCCAGACCGATTAAATCTGTTTACTGAGCAAATTTTTCAAGAAACTGAACTATATGAAAAAGAATATAGCATCAGGATCAGAGGAAGACTCATCAACAACCTGTCCTATGCAGATGACACAATCCTGCTTGCTAAAAGCGAGGGGGATTTGAAATGCTTACTTAAGAAAATTAATTAATACAGCTTTCAGTATAGTTTAGAGCTCAGCATCATGAAAACAAAAATCTTCACTAATGAGCCAGTAAGTAATATATCAGTAGATGGAACCAACACTCTTGGTACTAGCAGTCAAGAAATGAAAAGACATTGTATTGGGTAAATCTGCTGTCAGAGACCTATCCAAAGTACTAAAGAGCAATGATATCGATTTGAAGACTAATGTGTGCTTGATCTAAGTGATTTTTTTCTCTATGCATCTGAAAGTTGGACAATGAATAAAGATGATAGAAGAATTGGTGCCTCTGAATTGTGGTCTTGAAGAATGTAGAATATCCCATGTATTGCCAAGAGAACAAACAGGCCTGTCCTGGAGAAAATTGGAACCAGAGTGATTCTTGGAGCCATGGATGGTGAAACTTTGTTCCATATACATTGTAGCATATTTTTAGGTGTCCTTAAGAGAGGACATTATATTTGGAAAGAAAGAGAGTCAATATAAGAGAAAAAGACAATCAATAAGATGGATCAACAATGTGACTGTAACAATAGGCTAAAATACATCAGAAAGGTGAAGGTGGCATAAGATAGGGAAAGGTTCAGATCCATTTTTCATACGGTCACTATGATTGGCAGTTGCTTCAACAGCACACAGTAACAGAAACATGACAAAATACCAAATGATGCCTAGAGCATTGAAAGAAGAGAAAAAGAATACAAAATCCATTGTACCAAAGAAATTTGGCCAACATTCAGCCAATATGTGACAGAAATTGATAAAATATCAACAGAGATGTTTCTAAAAAGAAATGTAATGCTGGGAGTATTCACTCATCTACACCAAGAAATTGGTCAGTTGACTAGAAAAGATCCACATTTATGCTCATTCCAAAGAAAGATGATTTAATAGAATGTGAAAATTATTGAATTTTATTAATAGCACATGCAAATAGAATTTTGCTAAAGATAATTCAAAAATTGTTGCAGCAATACATCTACAAGGAACTTCCAGAAGTTCAAGCTTAATTTAGAAGATGACATGAAAAGAAATATATTGTTGCTGAAGAAGGTCCAGGACTTCAGCCTTCAATATGGACTGAAGCTCAACATCAAGAAAGCAAAGATTCTCACCACTGGACCAATTGGCAGCATCATATCATGATAGACAGCAAAGAGATTGATATTATTAACAGCACCGGTTTGGTTGGCTCCACAGTCAACATTCTTGGTACCAGCAGCCAGGAAATCAAAAGAAGAATTGCATTGGGAAAATCTGCTGTCAGGGACATCTCAAGAGTACTGAAGAGCAATAATGTCAGTCTGGAGACTAAGATGTACGTGATCCAGGCCATGGTCTTTGTAATTAGGTGTAATTAGCTATGCATCAGAGAACTAAACAATGACTAAGAATGTTAGAAGATTAATTGATACCTTTCAGTTGTTTTGCTGGAGAAGAGTATTGAAGATTTCATCCTGGAGAGGGTGAAACCAGGCTGTTCTTTGGAGGCAAGGATTTTTACCTCTGTCTGACATATTTTGGGAATGTTGCAAGAAGGGACCAGTCCTTGGAGAAGGACCTCATGCTTAGAAGGGGGGACAGACAGAGCAAGAAAGAAAGACCTGGATGAGATAGATTGACTCAGTGACTGTGGTAAGGGGAGTAGGTATGTCAGAGACAAAGAAGTTGGCTCAAAATAGAGCAGATTTCAGGACTGTGGTACATAGGATTGCTCTGAGTCAACAGCATGTAACAACAAACAACAAAAATGTCAGATAAACACTGACTAAATCAGACTACCAGAAAAATGTCTAAATGCATTATATTGATTATAAAGCTATATAAATTTGACTATGTGAATTATAACATACTATGGAAACAATGTGAATAATTTGAGTGCCAAAGCACATAATTGCACTCATATAGAATTTATACATAGATCAAAAGTCAGTCATATAGAAATAGAGGATATTCCATGGTTTAAATTAGAAAACATGTGATGTGATACGGTTTAATCCTTTCACTATATTTGTTACATTTGTGAAGTGAATAAATAATCAAAAAGTTGGACTATACAAAGACCAAGGTGTCAGGAGTAGAGTATGTTGTTGTTGTTGTTGTTATGTGCCATCGAGTCGCCTGCGACTCATAGCGACCCTATGTACAACAGCCCTAAACTCCGCTCTGTCCTGTGCCAATCGCACTGTCTCTGACACTCCCATCCCAATTATCCCAGTCACTGAATCAATCCACCTCATAGAGGGCCTTCCTCTCCTGCGCCGTCCCTCCACCCTCCCAAGCATGATGTCCCTCTCTAAGGACCGGTCTCTCCTCACTACATGTCCAAATTAAGTTAGACGGAGCCTCAGAATCCTTGCCTCCAAGGAGCCACCCAGTTTAACCCTCTCCAGGACAAACACATTTGTTTTCCTAGCAGTCCATGGTATTCTTAATACTCTTCTCCAGCACCACAGCTCAAAGGCATCAATTCTCCTTCTATCCTCCTTGGTCATTGTCCAACTCTCTGATGCATAACAAGTGATTGTGAAGACCATGGCCTGTATCAGACGCACCTTAGTCTCTAGAGAGACACCATTGCTCTTCAGCACTTTGGAGAGGTCCCTAACAGCAGACTTTCCCATGGCAATGTGCCTTTTAATTTCCTGGCTGCTGGTGCCAAGACTGTTGACTATGGAGCCAAGCAAACTAAAGCTGTGTACAATCTCAATCTCTTCACCATCCATCCTGATGCTGCCGATTGGTCCAGTGGTGAGAATCTTTGTCTTCTTGGAGTAGAGTATGACTTGTAACAATCTGTGAAATACACAGGACACAGCCCTGCTAACTTTGAGTGAAAAGACTAGAAGCACTTACTGATCAAGTTAAAGGAATACAGACTTTGGTATGGATTGCACTGCAACAAAATTCTTCATAACTGGGAAAATAAGCAATATTACAGTTACATTATACTGCAGTTCTTACAAATGTTTGTTTACTTGGGTCCAGAAGCAACACCTGGAAAACAGCAGTCAAGCCATCAAACCACTGCACTGGATAGATCTGCAAGATTCCTTTAAGTGTCCAAACATAAAGGTATTGCTTTAAGGGCGAAGGTGTACCTGACTCAAATAATGATGTTCAACAAATTTGCCTAAGAATGTTGGACAATTAATAAGGAATTATTCTTAGATAAGAAGAATTGAATCATTTGAATTACAGTGTACTGGTGAAGAAAATTTATTATGGACTTTCAAAAGAACAAACAAATCTTACTTGTGTAATAAGCAGCCAGAATACCATTTAGAAAAATCATATAGCAGTGCTTCATCTCACATACTTTGAACATGTTATTGGGAGGGACCAGTCCCTGATAACATCTTGCTTGATAAAATAGAGGATCAGGAAAAAAAGGGGGGAGAATATCCTCAACACAATGAGATAGCAATTGGGTTCAAATGTAGCAACGATTATGAGGATGGTGCTAGGCTGGAAGACAGCACCAGTGATATTTTATTTAATGTATATAATTTATTATGTGTCATTTATGTGTGTGTGTGTGTGTGTGTGTGTGTGCGTATCTCAAGGTGTTAGTCTAAATAATGATTTTGGCATTAAATTTCCTTGGACGTTTGTATATATCCTCTTTGTTTGGTAGTCTATTTCTATTCTTTATTCAATTTTATAGCATCTTTTATTACTTTTTGCCTTTCTTAAAACAAACATTTATAATTAAAAAAATGCTGAGCACCCCTCAAAAATGACAATGGCTATCGATTTCTATACATGGTACAATTTTTTTTTCAAGTGAAGTCAGGGTTTTATCTTTGCTGGATTGTAACAGAGTCAAGTCTCTAAATGTTAAATTGTAATTTTATTGCAAATATATAAAAACTAATGTAACTCATTTAAGTATTTGCTCTACTATTCCAGTAAAAAAAATACATTTTATCCTATTTTATCTACTTCTGAAAGTGACTATTTATTTAACTGAATTATGCTGCTTTGCTGGGGACAAAGTAGGAAGTATCTTTCTTAAAGGAATCCATCAATGTTTTGCTTGGCAAACATGAAATTTATCATGAGGTTTATAATTAGGTGAACCTGACATTTGTTCATATGTATATTTTTCCTTAAAATGTATGTTTAGTGGTGAGAAACCATGGTACTTCTATTTTATTACTTTTATTTTTACATTTGGTTTCACAGATCTGTAGTTTAAATAAAGTCTTATGTGGAAAATCCATATTTAAATATGCAGGTTTTGCACTGAACTGGTATATACAGACCAATCCAGAATATATATATATTTCTTCTGCATTCTTTCATTGGTCCCTTTTGGTGTTGCCAAACTGTAAATTGTTCTTGTTGTTATGTGCCATCTAGAGAGAACCAACTCACATTATTCAGGACATGGTCTTAGCAATAACTTGCTATGCATCAGAGAGCTGAACAATGACTAAGGATGACAGAATAAAAATTGATGTCTTTGAGTTGTGGTGCTGGGGAAGAGTCTTGAACACACCGTGGACTACCAAGAAAAAAAATATGAAGATGAGAACAAGTTTTTCCTTTGAGGCTAGGATTTGAAGCTCTGTGTCACATACTTCAGGCATGTGGCCAGGAGGGACTGATCCTTGGAGAAGGACATCATGCTTGGAAGGGTGGAGGGACATCATAGGAGAGGGAGATCCTGGATGAGGTGGATTGGCATAATAACTGGGGTAATAGGGGTTGATATGGTGGATCAGTGAGACTGGCTCAGAATAGAGCAGGCTTCAGAGCTGTTGTACGTAGGGTCACTATGAGTCGCAGGTGATTTGATGACACATAGACAGCAGCAGCAACAACAATAAATTGCACAAGAGGAAATTGTTCATCTTTATCCTATGGACCTGTTGGTTGATTCTAACTGCCTATGTTTCTGTTAGCAGTGCAACTGTTTACTCACTAGGCCACCACAGCTCTCTAAATTGTAAATAGAGCATTGGTATAGTCTCAGGAAAAAAAAATGGAATAAAAAGAATATCCAAAAGATTGTGGAAATAATTGAACAATATCATTAATGCCACAGGCCAATAAAATATGACTGAAGATTATTGAAAAATCACTAGAATTAAAGATTGACATGAACTTCCAAAATTCAAACTAGATTCAGAAGAGGTGGAGGTGTGAGTGATATTATTCCTGATGTCGGAAGTATCTCAGCTGAAAAGTAGAAAATATCAGGAACACATTTTCTTGTGTTTTCTTGATTGTGCAAATACTTTAATTATGTAAATAATAAAAAAGATATCACTAACATTGAGAAGAAGAGGAATCCCAGAACATTTAATTGTGTTCATGTAAAACCCATGCCTGGATCAACCTTCATTATTGAAAGTAAAGAAAACTTGAAGCACTTACTACAGAAGATAAAAATTATTACATCTCAGATAATGAAAACAAAAATTGTCACCACTGGACCAATAGGCAACTTCATGATGGACTGAGAAAATTTTGAGGTTGTCAATGACTTTATTTTACTTAATTCCATAACCAACATCCATAGTCACAGTAGTCAAGAAGTCAAAATACATGGTGCAAGTGGGAATATCTAATGTCACAAACCTCTCCAAGGTTCTAAAGGGCAAAGTCATCAGTTCAATATGAATTCTATCTCAACATCAAGAAAACAAAGATTCACACCACTGGGCCAACTTGCAGCACCATAATAGAGGAAGAAGAGATTGAAATTGTTAACAATTTCAGCTTGTTTAGGTCTAAATAAATATTCTTGGCACTAGCATTCAGGAAATCAAAAGACAATTTATGTTAGGAAAATCTGCTGTCAGGGATCTCTTCAGAGTACTGAAGAACAACAGTGTGAGTCTAGAGACTAAGGTGCACTAATCTAAGCCATGGTTTTCAAAATTACTTACTAGGTATCAGAGACTTGGACAATGTCTAAGGATGACAGAAAAAGACTTTATGCCTATGAGCTGTGGTGCTGGAGAAGAGGATTAAATATATCATGAACTGCCAAGAGAATAAACAGGTCTGTTCTGGAGAGGGTGGTATCAAGCTGTTCTTTGGAAGCAAGGATTTTGAGATTCCAACTCACATGCTTTGAGTATGTTGCCAGTAGGGGATAGTCCTTGGAGAATGATGAAAGAAGGATGCTTGGAAAGGTGGAGGAACAGAGTAGGAGAGAAAGACCCTGAATAAGATGGACTGACACAATAACGGGGGTCACAGGGGTACATGTGTACAAGACAGTGAGATAAGCTCAGAACAGGGCAGGCTTCAGAGTTACTATATATTGGGTCGCTGTGAGTCACAGGCAACTCGATGACACATAACAACAACGTAAGTTTTAGTTGACTTAATGGCATAAAAGAACAACATAAATCTAATGGATAGATAGCCTCAGATCATAGGCAAGTGTTGTAGAACAAAATCTTAGATTCATGGAAATTAAAACTAATTTGCAAAAATGGGGAAATACATGGAAGTACGTTCACAGAGGAAGAAATTCAGATGGCCAACAGATATATGAATAAGTGTTCAAAATCACTGGCAAGAAGAGAGATGCAAATCAAAACCACAATGAGCTACCATCTTACTCTAGTAGCATTGGTAAAGTTTAGCAGGGCAACATGCAATAAATGTTGGAGAAGATGTGGAGAGGGGAGAACTCTCATACACTGTTAAAGAAGTAGTAAAATGGTACAATTACTCTGGAAGACAGTTTGGCATTTCCTCAAAAAAGCTAAACATATTACTCTTTGGCACATTGGCATGGTCCCTTACAGTAGATTTTGTAAAGGGATAGTATGTTTGGAAAGTTGGAAGTTCAGTGAAAGAGAGTAAGATCCTCTGGTGGATTGACACAGTAACTGCAGCAATGGGCTCGAGTGTATCAGAGATGATGGGAATGGCACAGGATAGGTAAAGGTCTAAATCTGTTGTTTACAGCTTTGCTAAAAGTTGTGTTCCACTAGATAGCACCTAACAACAACAATGACAGTTAAAACTAGTTTGGTATGTTCAGAACAAATCTTGTTAGACTTTATTAGATGAGAAAATATTCTTAGTTAACTATAGATCCTAATTTTTACACTTGTTTTTCCTTTAAATATATTCCTCTGTGTTTTAATATTTGATAACATTAAAAGTTTTCAACACTATAGCCTAGGGAATTTGCATGCAAGTCTTGTTTTGTTTTTTTTTAACTTGGTAGCACTGAGAAGTTAGGTCCCAATTTACTCATGTTGGAAATGGGGAATTTCATTAGTATGATTTCTAAACTTTTTTTGAAATTCCCAAATTCTGTATAGTAAGTTTCCATCAAAAAGGAAAAGATTTAATATTCTGATATATGATGTTAATGATAACATGCATCACAAACCGAGACAATTTTACAACTATTAAAAGGGGTATATTTAACATGAATGTGTCAAATGTTAAACTTGAAAACTAGAGCATCATTATTTCCCATAATACATTCATTCTGGCCCATCCAAAGAAAACTATTTACCATTTCTATTTGAATGTGTTGTGCATTCATTCAAGAAATATTTATTGAGGGGAGATAGAAAGTACTTTTGGAATATAAGGTAGTAATAGAAGAAGGATGTACGAGGATAAGATATTCAGGAGGAATGGTGGCCTAGGAGTTGCACTGCCAACCCAAAGGCAGGTGGTTCAGATCCATCAGCTTCTCCTTGGGAAAAAGACAGGCATTCTCCTCCTGAGTAATTTACAGTCTCTGCAAACCCACCAGAGTTGGAAGCAACTCTGCAGCAATGAATTATTTGAGATATAGTTAGATAAAACATGAAAGTTAAAATAGTCAGGAGAAGGAGGAATGGAAAGCTTTACTTCGTCTAGGGCTTGTCCCCACACATCCAGAAAGAAAATGTTTTGTTCTCTGTTTTGAAGTAAAGGCACAGAGACGGAATGTGTACGTATATATGCTTATTCTCTCTCTCTCTCTCTCTCTCTCTCTCACACACACACACACACACACACACAATCTTCTTTCTATTTAAATGGCAAAAAGATTTTGGTTTATGGTTTTTACCTGATGGCATTCCAAGTTCCAGCTTATTTTACCATATTTTTATGCCTTCATTTAAAAATAATCCATGTATGCAAGACAATCATATGTAATACATTTTATTTTGAAATGAGGTCCTCTCAGTAATGCACATCTTTCTCAGGTTCGTTCTGAGTTCCTCATGTCTAAATTCCAGCACACATTTCTTTTTTCAGGTTTCTCCTGTTCTCAGCCGGCACACTTGCCATCTTTGTTTCGTTGTTTATATATTTATTTTGGGAATGCAACATTTAGAAAACTGGAATCTGCTTCAAAAGAGATGAAGTGAGAATTCCATCACAAAGTAAATACTGGAATTAAGTGGCATTTATTTTTCACACATTTTTTATTGAATTTTGTATTTTTGGAAATCACCTTTTAGAGCATTTCCACTGAAGAGGGTATAAAACACCAACCAACTGTCAAATGAAATTCATATGTTAAACTGTGAGAAAACTTTCAAAATTAAAGTTGAATTCTTATTTGGTGAATTAAATTAAATATTAAAATTAGAATTACATAGTAGTTATTTTCATTTTACCTCAGCAAGGTATGTATTGTTAAGATACTGATCTAAAGTACAGGCTGATAGTGCCAAGAAACCCCTATTGAAAGGCTTCAGTAGATATTCTGAAGCTTGATTTATTCAATAACTCCATATTGAAAATTCAATATGTGGGAAAACATGGTGCTAGTAGTGGGAGAAAAGACAAGCAGAAAAAAGTATCACACCAGTCACCCGGTTTTTTGAAACAAACTACAACAGGGGAAAAAATTCTTTACAACAACTTTTGATGACATCTGAGTTGTCATTAGGTACCGTCGAGTCAATATGACTCATAGTGACCCTATGAACAATAGCTTTGAATCCTGTCCTATCTCGTGCCATCTTTACCATGTCCAACAGACTTAAGCCTGTTGTTACATTCACTATGTTGATCCATCTTATTGAGCATCTTTCTCTCTTTTGCTGACCCTTCACCTTGATAAACAGGTATCCTGTTCTAAAGAATAGTCTTCAAGCAACACACACAAAAATATATCAGACGAAGTATCACTGTCCTCTCCTCCAAGAAGCATCCTGGCTGCACTTTTCCCAGGACATATCTGTTTGGTTTTTTTGACAGTCTATGGGATAATCACATAGGGAAAGATCAATTGGCTCACTGGACAGAAAATGATGCTACTAAGCCAAAGGTAGGTGACTTTAATCCATGGCCCTCAGGGCTGTTTTTAATTAGTTTTTGTCAAACATTCTTCTAGGTGTATAGCCTTGGTGTGTCCACTTGCCATACAAAGGTTACTTGTGGTTGCTGTGAAGCTGAACACTGTGACAGTGATGTGTCAAATGCGATAATGGTTACCCATGGTGGACAGTGTTTGGTGGAGCTTCCTGATTAAAATAAGATTGGAAGCAGGAGTGACAACCACTCCTGTAATAGCTTGTCTCCAGAAACCCTATGAACCTGGAGAAAAGGATGAAAGTCACAGAAGTGTTGAGGACATTCGATCATAGGGTCACTATGACTCGACAACATTTAACAACCACCACAGCAACAATGGAATAATTAGTGCTCTTCTTCAACACCATAACTCAAAGGCAACAATTCTTCTTCTGTCATCCTTATTCATTGTTCGGTTTTCAGATGCACATCAAGTGATTTAAAAGACTACGGCTGAATTAGATGTACCTTAGTCCTCAAACTGACATCATTGCTCCCCAGTAATTTGAAGAGGTCCCTGACAGAAGACTTGCCCAATGTTATATGTCTCCTGATCTCCAGACTGCTGATAGCAAAGGTGTTGCTTGTGGATGCAAGTAAAATGAAGTCATTTACTGTTTCAATCTTTTCTCCATCTTTCATGATATCTACCAGCCCAGTGGTGAAGGTTTTTGTCTTTTTCCTGTAAAGATGCAATCCATACTGATGTCATTGATGAAGACTCATCAATAATCTGAGCTATAAAGATGACACAACCTTGCTTGCTGAGAGCAAGGAAGACTTGAAGCGCTTTTGATCCTGTAAAGTATCAAAGTCTATAGCCTTCAATACAGATTGCAAAATATAGGCTGTACACTTATTATTTTTCCTTTTTTGGGGAAAATAATCAATTATTTTCTTAATAGCTTCTAGTATCTCAACACCCTCAGTCAAATGTAATCAAGTTGAACCATCTCAGTGCTGACCTTCCAGTGGGTGTTCAAAGGCTATAAGTAGAACAAGAGGAGATTGACCATCTTTATTCCCTCAGAGTGGATTCAAACCGCCTGACTTTATGTTGGGAACATAACTCTTTACCCAGTTGGCCACCAGAGCTCCCACACTATTTCAATTTTGAGCTGAAGTTGTCTAAAGACAAGCTTTTTAAATCTACTCTAAACAGTTCACCACTGCAGAGAGCTCTAAGAGGAAACTCACTATTACTACCTTTCATTCATAAAAAGCTCTGACAGATTAGAAATCACATTTCCATTGAGTATTTAGAGGAAATCTTGGTGGTCCCTTTATAGCCATCATTGCCATTTACATGACGTTTTAGGCTTCCTGGAGGCATATTATCATTTTGCCTGTTTCCTTCAAGGTGACCACCAACACTCTCATCTTAAGTTCTTTGAACCATTTGTGTCCACAGATCATGATGTAAGCTTACTAAAAACAGTAACAGAAGTTATGTAGGGAATGAAAAGGAGTAATTACAGAGAGTAAATGGAATTTTTCCTCACCTAATTTTGCACATTAAATATATGTCATTGACCACAGCCAAAGATGGTAACTTTGGAGCAAATAATCAAGCTTCCCAGCAGCCAGGAAATAAGAAGACAAATTGCATTGGTAAAGTCTGTTGTCAGAGACCTCTTCAAAGTACTGAAGACCAACAATGTCAGTCTGGAGCCTAAGGTGAACCTGATACGGGTTATGGTCTTTGCAATTACTTGCTATGCATTGGAAAGCTGGACAATGACTAGGGATGATAGAATCAGAATTCATGCCTTTGAGCTCTGATGCTGGAGAAGAGTATTGAATATACCATGGACTGCTAAAAGAACAAACAAATTCGTCCTGGACAGGGTGAAGCCATTCTGCTCGTTGGAGGCAAAGATTCTGAAGCTTTATCTGACATACTTTGGACAAACTGCAAGGAAGGACCAGTCCCTGGAAAGGGACATCATTCTTGAGAGGGTGGAGGGACAGCGCAGGAGAGGAAGACCCTCGATGAGATGGATTGATTCAGTGATGGGAGAAATGAGGGTAGGTGTATCAAAGACAATAAGATTGGCACAAGATAGAGCAGGGTTTAGGGCTGTTGTATAAGGGGTTGCTATGAGTCACAGGCGACTTATGTCCGTAAATTTAAACATGGATACAAATCAAGTTGTTTTAAATCTTATACGTTTCTCTGTCTGAATTACTCACTTTAAAGGTCTGTTATTAATTTTCCACTCATCCAGATACTAACACTGATTTAGAATTCCTAAATCCAAGCAACATAGGCATAGTTTACAATGCTTCTCTGAATTTTTAGTGTTTCTAAATATACCACTGATATAAATAATTCAGATTAATATCTAAACATAGTAAAATGTTAAAAGAAATATTTGAAGATGAAATGAGGGAGGGATGAGAACCAGCTGTGACAAAAGTTAGCTTCTAGCATGTAGATATTATACATTTCAAGACAATGCCAACCAAAGAGTCACGGTTGTGTGTGCTGTAAGGTAATTGGAACCGACCCATAGCTCACCATATAGTCAGTTCTCAGAGACAGTAAATCACATGGGAGGAGAGTGCCTATCTTTTGACCACAGATCAGGTTATGGATTGGAACCTTTGGGTTGACAGGGCAATTCCTTAACACTAAGTCACCAGAGCTCCATGCATAATGATAGGAATATTCAATGATGAGCACAATGAATATCATATGATCAAGACAAAATGAAAACAAAAGGGAAATTGAATCTCCACATCTTCAGAAGCAACTCTGAGAAATTAGAAGCTACAGGTGCATGAAGCAAGAGATTAGCAAGGAAAACATTTAGAAAAGTGCTTAATCTTCACCATTGGATTGAGAAGCAATATGATGAGAGATGGAGAAAAGATTGACCTTGCCAAGAGTTTCATCTTACTGGATCCACAATTAACACTCTAGTTACTAGCAGTCAGGAGATTAGAAGACATTGCATTGGGACAGTCCCTTGTCAAAGACCTCTCCAAGTTACTGAGGGCAATGATGTCAGTCTAAAGACTAAGGTGTGACTGATTCAGGCCATGATTTTCAGTCATTTATTATGCATCTGAAAGCTGGGCAATGATTAAAGGTGACAGAAGAAAAACTGATATCTTTGAGTTCTAATGTTGAAGAAGAATAAGGAATATTTCGTGGACTTCCAAAAGAACAAACTGGTATGTTTTGGAAACAATGCGGCCAGAGTGATCCTTGGAGGGAAGGTTGGCAAAGTTTCATCTCACATACTTTCTGCATGTTTCTATGAGAGGCTACTCCTTAAATAGGGACCTCATGCTTGGAAAGGCAGAGTGCCATATAAAGAGAGAAAGGCCCTCAGTGAGATGGATTGAGACAGTGACTGCAGCAATGGGCTCAATTATTTCAGAGATGATGAGGATGGCACAGGATAGGACAGAGTTCGCATCTATTCTTCATAGGGTTACAATGAGCAGTATGCATGTCAATGGCACCTACCAATAACAGCAACACTTCATTCACTGAGGGAAGTTACAAGATTGCCTGTATGTATTTAACTTTTTATTGTTATTTGAGTAAGTGTGCAGAGCAATTTTTTTTCCATTCTACAATTCATACACATTTTGTCTCATGAGATTGATTGTAATTCCTACAATGTTACCACAGCCCTATTCCTACTTCCTTCCTGTGTTTACTGTTTTCATTCACTCGTTTCCCCCATATCTTCCTGCCCTCTGAGATATATTTGTGGAAAAAATGTTATACTTTTGAAAGCATATTTTTTGGTGTTTTTTTTTTTTAAGAACAGTGGTGTCTCTTTGATGTTATTGTTCACCTTAAGGGTATATTTGGCTCAAGGTTGGTCTAAGGATGTGAATTGAGTTTCAAGGTAGAAATTCTAACAGTACTTATCACAGTATCAAACCTGATCTTTGGACCACAATGTGAACAAATTATTGTATTAAAACCAATTGAAAATTGTTTTCTCCCCCTCTAACCAGAACCATATTCTCATCCCTTTCAGAGTGATCCACTTTAGAAGGTAGCCACCATCTCTCTCTTCTCATCTCAGGGTTGTGGAGGCTGAGGTGTACACGGCCCATTAGTCCTACCACTAATTGGCTGATTTTTTTCACTCTTCTTTGTTCAGCCTGAGAGAGAGAAAAAAAGTTGCATCTTAGATAGCTGCTCACAGCTTTTAAGATCAAAGTTACTACTCATTAAAGTAGGATTCAGAACACAGTCTCAATTGAATATACACAAACATTGACAATTCTATTGTTATTGTTTCCCCTCAAAATACTGTTCTAATTTATGGCACTAGCTCTTAGCAATTCCAATCAAGCCAACTCCTTAATTTTGTTGGTTGAGAAATAAAATTAGCCACATTTTAAAACCCCAGTATTATTTATTGTGTAATTATTTTAGGTCACAATTACTTGGGTAGGGAGCTCTGGTGGCCTAGTGGTAAGAAGCTGTGCTGCAATCCCATAGGCCCATGGTTCAAATTCCCCAGCTATTCTGTGGAAGTAGGATAGGCAATCCTATCTTGTGTGATTTACTGCCTCTGAAAACAGTGTAGGGTTATTTACAAGTTTTTTTTCTGACTTGATGGTACTCAACCACAACATTACTTGTGCACCATTTTCAAATACAGTTATGAAAGATTTTGATGGGCTCCAAACTGTCCTTGAGTGAGCTCTGCTGGCCTAGTGGTAAGCTGCTGCACTGCAACCCCGAAGGCATGTGGTTTAAATCCACTAGCTGTTCACAGGAGGCAGATAGGCACTCTCCTCCTTTGCTATTTACTGTGTCTGAAAATCTGCTTAAGAGTCAGATATGAGTTGGCTATTAGAATATTCAACTCTTCTAGGCTGTAGAGAGACAAAGAACTTTTCATGAAATACGAAGATGTAAAGTTTTGCCCTGTATTATAATGTCATGGAGGATTGACCAGAATCACCCAGTTGTAAAAACATGTTTTCAAATTTACTAGTCTTGGTTTTGTTTTTTTTTTTACGTTTACTAATGTGCTTGCTCATAGGGTCGCTATGAATCTCAAACGACTCGACGGCATATAACAACAACAACAACAATGTTCTTGCTAGCCTATAAATGATAAAGGGTAATGACTCTATCTGTTGATTCATTGCCATATCTTACAGCATGTTGTCTTAGGTGCCATCAATTTGACTGTGACTCATAGTGTCCTTATGAATAACAGATAGAAACATACTTTATCCAAAAGCAGGTTGTTGTTGTTGTTGTTATTGTTATGTACCATCAAGTCAGAATTGACTCATGGCTGACTACCCAGAAAGTAGTAAAAAACTGTAAATAATATAGGAGGAGATCATCTATCTCTCTTTCTTGACAAATCTAATGACTTTGAACTTCATGCTTCTGGAAACAAGATCCATTCTTAAGCCTGTCAGTAAGTGAAATTTTTAGGTAAATTCAAACAGGTGTGTAAAGTTCTTAGTCTAAGCTGAGTTCAGGATGATGCTGAAAGCCTTTCAATGACTTAAAAGATGCAGATATTGAAGAGGTGTGACTGCATAAGTATAAGGATAACTGAGCAAGATGTGTATAAATATTCAAGAGGAGACAGGGAAAGGAGAAGAGAGTGGAAAAACAGACAAGGGGAAATCTCTAGGACAGCAGAGGCTTGTGGGAGGATGGAGGGTGAAGGAATAGGAAAGATTCGAAGGGAACATGCAAAGATGGGGGTATACTAGGCAAAAGACAATTGTTATTGATTATATAATATACAACTTATATGAATGATTGTATAAAATACAATGCACATAAATGAAGCATGATGTAAATGAAAGATTGTACAAAACACAATTTACATGAATGAAACAATGTATATGAATGATTATATGCAAACAAAATTATGTTAAAGATTATTAAAAATAATCATAAAAGCAAAAAAGAGGGCGCATACGCAGGAAGTGAAGATGATTGTGGAGAAAAATTTGTTCCAAGTGAGAGTTGGTTCAAGCATTTCAAAATGAGGACAAATTTACATAATATGGCAGAGCAAATACCAGTTGTACATAATCAGATGTTTGTTACTCAGAGAATTACTGTATATAAATATATTTTTTCTTCAGTGTCTACCAGGAATTGATTCCAGTACCCATAGATATTATAATGTGTGGATGCTAAAAGCTGTTACATAAAATGGAGTATCACTTACATATAACCTATGCACATCTCCCCATACCCTCTAAAAATTTATTCTAGCTTAGTTATACTACCTAATACAAGAAAGATACTATGCAAACAGTACTTTGCACTCGCTCCTAACCTTTTAAGAGAGTTTTGACCATTTAATTGCTTTTTTACCCCAAATAATTTTGATTTGTGGTAGATTTAATCCAAGCAATAGAGTAATATATGCTGCCTCCAATTTATTTTAATCTTGTGTTTGTTAATTGCACTAGAATCAGCTGCAACTCACAGTAACCTGTAGTGTAACAGAAAGAAATTGTTCCTGCTTTATGCTGTCTTCATGATCATTGGTACAATTCAGCTCATTCTCAAAACCATTGAGTCTGTTCTCTAATCCGTGACATGTAAACAATATGTAGCAAAGAGGTTAGGAATGTAGCTTCTGAACCTTGACAGCCTGTATTCCATGCCTGAATCTTCTGCCTCTCAGTTCTGTGGACTTTTTTTATGTTATTTAACTTTTATGTACTATTCTATCTTCTCTATACTGGGAAAAATGACTTTATCTGACTCAAGACCATTGTGAAAATTAAATGAGATAAATCTTGTATTAGAAGTACATTTAGAAATATAATACCAATACTTTTCATATGCTTATTATTGTCATTGTACTTATCCTATAATTTTTTAATATTCTCTCAGAATCTTACACTAGAAAAGATTATAAATGTCTTGCATGATCAAATTCCCAAATGTGTCTGAATACAATGATTAATAGCATTATGTTTCTGTTTAAAAATGTCCCTATTTAGAAATAAATTACATGGTCAATCTTCTGTGACTTTGTAGTTGACAAACTAGTAGAACTTTTCTTTCCCTTCCTTGGAATCCTTTCTCTTCTGTAATTTGAAGGTTTGAGGTCTATGTCCATTCTATAGCCATTCCTAAAGGTGACAAGGACTGGTGAGAAACAGACCATTCCATAACTTTCTGCTCTGCACCAAAGCATCCAAGAGATTATATTCAATATAAAGTCCTGTGATTATTATCTTCATATTATTAAAATGTTTAACCACCTAAACTACATGTAGGAAATATCTATGTCCCAACTGTGTTGTTGCCATGTGCCACTGAGTTGAGTACAACTCATAGAAACACTATGAACAACATATATGTTGTCCTACCTTGTGCCATCTTATTATCCTCAATACACTTGAATATGTTACCACAGCCACTATATCAATTTCTCTCTTTGTGGGTATTTCTTTCACTGACCCTCCACCTTTCCAAACAGATCTTCTTTCCAAGCAATAGCCTCCCCTAACAATAATTCCAAAGCATGTGGGATGAATCTTAGCCGTCCTTGCCTCCAAAGAGCACTCTGGTTGCATCTTCTCCAAGACATATCTATTTGTTCTTTTGGAAGTCCGTGTAATATTCAGTACTCTTATCCTACACCATAGCTCAAAAGCATTCGTTCTTCTCTTGTCATCCATATTCATTAAACAACTCTCATATGCATAGCAGGTGATTGGAAATTCTATGGCTTGAATCAGCACATCTTATGCTTTAAACTGACATCGTTGCTCTTCTGGACTTTGGAGACCTTCCTCTGGACAGCAGATTTCTCCAATACTATAATATTGGAAATGTTTAGGTCATTAGCGTCACTATGAGTCACAGGCGACTTGACAGTACATAACAACAACATATGTTAAACTCGAGATTAGACTAAATCCTTTCAGTGGTTAGACTTTTCATTTAATCTCAAGGTCTTCAATTTCTGACTTATAAGATGAAGTACCCTTACTTTAAACCCAACCTGTTGTTGTTGTTATCAAGATGGCTCATAGAGTGCTATGAACAACAGATCTAACCCCTGTCTTACTCTATGCCATCCTCGTCGTCTCTGACACACTTAAGCCCAATTCTGCAGTCACTATTTCAAAATCCATCTCATTGAAGGTCTTCCTATCTTTCTGTGGCCCTCTATCTTTCCAAATATGATGTTCCTCCTAAGGAATAGACTAAGCATGTAAGATGAAGCTTTGACATCTTTGTCTCCAAAAAGCACTCTAGCTGCTCTTTCTCCAAGACCTATCTGTGATCTCGTTAATAAATAAAAAAATGCTAAGGTGTAAAATAATAAATGAATGGCCACTCTAGAAAAAATAACTTTGCTGTTTCACACTATATAAAATACTTGTTACTTCATGTTTTATAAATCCTTCCATGCTCCTTGTTTTTGTGAAGCATCACATTTGAGTCATAGACCGAAGAAGACCTTTCACTAACACAGCATTCTTTACATCCTGACTTTATGGAAGGTGATGAATGGCAGCCTGCCAGTTAATAGGTGGAAGTGAGTCACTCCTCAAATTTCAAAATAGCTCATCCAGTAACTCTATTTCCACCCTCCTCCACAGCCTTCCAAAACAAGTGTACCTTTTTTCCCCTAATTGAAACAAAATTCAATGCACCCAGGTGAGATCACTGACTATATGTTGTCCTGGAGTTGCAACATTTCTTGGTTACTGTCAGCCTCTACATCTTTGATTCTCCTTTGATTTTTTGCTTTATCCTCATTCCAATTAACACTAGATCTTTTGTTGTTGTTTTTTGCTGTCAAGTTGGGCACGACTCATAGTGACCCTATAAACAAAGGGCCTGAAGCTTTTCTGTAAATATTGTTGATTCTCAAAGTCCATAGAGTTTCCAGAGGCATGTGGTTTAGGACGTGGATGCCACTCCTGCTTCCAAACTTTTAGGTCATGATTAATTGTATAGTTCACTTAGCTGGGACCCATGGACTTCTTATATTTTTCAATCTCCTTGGAGACTTTGTTTTCAGTTTATCTATCCTTGTTTGCATCCTTGGTATACTGTAACTCGGAATTTTATTTGCTTGAGATCCTGCTTTTACATGCTGTTGGTAAGGTTTTTGCCACTTAGGAATAAAAACCCAATCTATTGTCTGTTTGAGCTTTTGCCCTCAGGTCTGGTGTGAATCCTGATTTGCTATTAGAGGTACAAACTAAATTGTCAGTTTATTGTATTTGGGGAGAACACTGGTCAAGTGGTACAGCACTTGTATGTCATTTTGCTGTACTTAAATAATTTGTGGGCTGCTGTGATATTGAAAGCTATGGAACTGGTGTGTTAAATGCCACAAAAGTTACCTATGTTGGACAGAATTTAGTAGAGCTGCCAGATTAAGACAAACTAGGAAGTAGGGTTGGTTATCTACTTCTAAAATCACAGGCCTGTGAAAACCCTGTAAACAGAAGAGGAACATGGATAGTTATAGTATTTGTGGTAAAACCCAGATTGAAAGTCAGTGAAGAATAGGAAAAAATATAGAACATGGAATAATTGGAACATGGAATGTATGTAGCTTGAATGCTGGAAAACTAGAAATTGTGAAAAATTAAATACGACACATGAACATCAACATTCTAGGCATTAATGAGATGAGATAGACTAGTTTAGGCCACTTTGAATCTAACAATGCCCTGGTAACTATGCTGGAAATGAAAAAACAGAAGAAGAATGGTGTGGCATTCATAGCCAAGAAGTCAATTTTAAGTTCTATCCTGAAGTACAATATTGTGTGATGGGATAGTATCCATATACACACAAGGAAGACATGTCAATACGACTATTATTCAAATATATGCTTCTGTCCCATGCAGGCTTCTTCTTGGAAGCAAGGTTACAGAAGCTCCATCTGACATACTTTGGACATGTTGCAAGGCAGGATCAGTCCTTGGAGAGGGACATCATGCTTTGGAGGGTGGAGACACAGCGCAGGAGATGAAGACCCTCGACGAGGTAGTGACTAGGGTAATGGGGATAGGTGGGTCAGAGACAATGAAATTGGCATGGGATGTAGCAGTGTTTAGGGCTGTTGTGCACAGGGTCACTATGAGTTGCAGGCGACTCGATGGCACATAACAACAACAACATCTAGAGCCAAAGAGGAAGAAATTGACAATTTTAATCAATTTTTACACGTTTACAATTTTAGCATGCAGTAAAGATGCATTAATAATAATTGGTGACTGGAATGCAAAGTTGGAAAAAATAAAGAAGGAATAACAGTGGGAAAGTATGGACATGGTGACAGAAATGAGGCTGGAAAAAGAATGATAGAAGTTTGTATGTTCAGTGATTTATTAAATGCAAGTGCCTTTTCTAAAAAACACAGATGGCAGCTTTACCAAGGACTTCACCTGATGGGCTGAATAGGATTTAGATTAACTACATATATGGAAGGAATCACTGGACAAGCTCAATATAGACAGTAAAACTAGGCCAATGGCAGACTGTGAGTCAGACTATCAATTACTCATGAGCAAATTCAAATTGAGGCTGAAGAAAACTAAAACAAGTTCATGAGAAACAAAAGATGGTCATTAATCTATTATATCTAAATTTCAAAATCATCTTAAGAGTAAGTTTGAAGCACTGAACACCAATGATAGAAGATGAGATGAGCTGTGGATGATACCAAAGATAACATCCATGAAGAGATCAAAATGTCATCACAAAGACAGAGAAGAAAGAAAAAACCAAAATGAATATCAAAAGAGACTCTCAAAATTGCACTAGCATGTCAAGAAGGCAAAACAAAGGGAAAACATAGTCAACAATAGACTTTCTTCTGGTATTCTTAACTTTCATCCAGGATCCATCTGACATCAGCAATGATATCCCTGGTGTCACAGCTTTTTCTAAATCCTACTGAAACTTATGGCAGTTCCTTATCTATGTAGTATTCTAGCTGTTTTTGAGTGATCTTCAGTAGTTTTTGCCTGCATGTGATATTAATCAATAGTTTCCATATTCTGTCAGATCAGCTTTCTTTTTTTGTTGGGCTTTTTTCGTGGCATCTTTTTTTTTATTATTAATTTTAATGAAAGTTTACAGAGACTTTGGATTTCCATACATTCACTGTTGTACTTTTCTCCCTGTCCACCCCTCCCCCCAATTCGCTCTTCTTTGAAAAGTAAAAGAAAAATTCTTTCATTGTTATTCAATTACTCCCCCCAAGTCCACTCCATTATTCAGCCTTCATTCTAGACTCCTGTTACTACAAAAATACCTAATCATAGATCCCTTTTAAGCAGTTCTCTCCCTCATTTGTTTCAACGTAGTATACATTATTATTTATCCCCTCTTTTTTCAGTTTCCCCCAAAACCCAATGTCAGTCCTGCTTTACAGCAGCAGCATTATGAAGCATTTGTCCCTCTGTGACTGAGATACTTCATCCAGCATAATGCCCTCTAGAGTCACCCATTTTGTATAATAATTCATGAGTTCCTTGTTTTTCAATGCAGTGTAGTATGCCATTGTGTGAATATACCACAACTTTTCTATCCATTCATTTGTTGATGAGCACTTGGGTTGTTTCCAACTCTTTGCTATTGTGAACAAAGCCACAATAAACATGGATGTGCATATATCTGCTTGGGTGGCAGTTCTGGTTTCCTTAGGGTATATTCCCAGTAGTGGAATTGTTGGATCAAATGGTGTTTCTATTTGCAACTCTTTGAGAAAGCACCATACCACCTTCCACATGATTGCACCATTTTACACTCCCACCAACAGTGAATAAGGGTTCAAGTTTCTCTGCAACCTCACCGACATTTGTTGTTAGCTGTTCTGTTAAATTTTGCTATTCTCACTGGGGTGAGATGATATCTCATTGTTATTTTGATTTGCATCTCTCTTAGAGTTAGGAATTTTGAACACTTCTTCATGTGTTTGTTCTCCATCTGAATGTCTTCTTTGGTGAAGTATCTGTTTATATCTTGTGCTCATTTTTCAATTGAGTTGTTTACCTTTATCTTGTTGTGCTACTCGAGTATTTTATAAATATTAGATGTCTGACACGTCATTAAACTTCTCCAGCAGGGTAAAAAGGGAAGCCACAGTCTGGGAATATTTTGATCAACTTTCTTTGGAATATGTACAAATACAGAACTCTTCCAATCCACTGGTCAGATAGCCATCTTTCAAATTTCCTGGCATAGACTGGTGAGTGCATCCAGGGCTGTATCTTTTAATTGAAATCAGTCAATTGGTATCCCATTGATTCCTAGGGCCTTATTTATTTTTACCAATGCTTTCAATGTAGCTTCCACTTCTTCCTTCATTTCCATTGGCTCCTGTTCATATGATATCCTGTTCATACTTCCTGAAATCAGTCAATTCTGTTTAATATAGTAATTCTGCATATTCCCTCCATCTTCATTTAGTGTTTCCTAAGTCATTTAATATACTACCTATCACATTTACTGAGACCCAAGGCTTAATTTTATTTTACCATTCTCTCAGCTTGAGAAATGCAGAGCAAGTTCATCTTTTTATTATCCAATCCTAACTCTCTTCATATTCCATTATAATATGTTGCTTTGTCTTCTAGAGCTGCCCTTCAAAATCTTCCATTTAGCTCTTTTACTTAAGCTTTATTAACTGTGCAAAGACATTTGACTGTATGGGTCATAACAGGTTATGGTTAACATAAAGAAAAATGGGCATCTTAAAACAACTATGAGATATCATCTCACTGCAGTAAGAATAGCAAAATATAACAGAACAGCAAGCAACAAATGCTGGCGAGGATGTGGAGAAACTGGAATTCTTACTCACTGTTGGTGGGAATGTAAGATGGTGCAACCATTGTGGAAGGCGGTATGGCGCTTTCTCAAAAAATTGCAAATAGGGATACCATTTGACCCAGCAATCCCATTACTGGGTATATACCCCAGAGAGACCATGTCTGCCATCCAAGCAGGTATATGCACACCCATGTTTATTACAGCTTTGTTTACAATAGCAAAAAGTTGGAAGCAGCCTAAGGGCCCATCAACAAACAAATGGATAGAGAAGCTGTGGTATATCCAAACAATGGAATACTATGCAGCATTGAAAAGCAAGGAACTCATGGAATATTATTCAAAGTGGGTGACCCTGGAGGACATTATGCTGAGTGAAATATCTCAGTCACAAAGGGACAAATACTGCATGGTGCCACTGTTGTAGAATGGGTCTGACATCAGGGTGGGGGTATAACAGAAGAAACTGGATAAATTATGTATATTGTATTGAAACAGATGGGGGAAAGAACAGATTAGAAGTGATATATGATTGAGTATTATGGTTAGCACAGGAATCCAGAATTAAGGTTGCATTGAGAAGTGCACTTGGGGTGTGGTGTGGGGGGAAGGGACGTGGGAATTGTATACTAATGAAGGAATTGTTTTTTCTTTTTTTTCTTTTTTTCTCTCTTCGGAGGGGGAAGCGAGCTGGTGGGGAGGGGTGGGCAGGGAGAAAATTGTGGCAATGAATGAATGGAAATCCAAAACCTCTGTTAAAAAAAAAAAGAATAAAAAAATATAAAAAAAAGAAGAATGGGCATCTCAGAGCACTTAATTGTGCTCATGTGAAACCTAAACCTAGTCCAAGATGCAAGGAAACACTGCATGATTATTAAATTAAAAAGAGAGTCTTTCAGGGTTGTATTCTCTCCATATTATTCAATCTGTGTGCTGGACAAATTGGTTGAAAAGCTGGATTCTATGAAGAGGAATGTGGCATCAAGATCAGATGAAGATTCATCAATAAGCTGACACAACTTTGTTTTCTAAAAGTGAGGAAGACTTGAAGCATGTATTGTAGAGTATTAAAGAACACAACCTTCAATACAGATAGCAACTCAACGCTAAGAAAACAAAAAATTCTTACCAACCAGATTGATAGGTAAGATCATGATAGGTAAAGAGAAGATTGATACTGTCAACAACTTTATCATGCTTGGACCCATAATCAACACCCTTTGTACCAGCAGTCAGGAAATCAGGAGATGTATTGCACTGGGATTTGGAAGCAAGAGTGGTATTCACTTCCTAAAAAACATGCCTGTGTAAACTCTATGAACTTTGAGAAACAATAGTTATCAAAAGGCTTCAGGTCTTTTGTCCCTAGGGTTGCTATAAATTATGCTCAACTAGACGACAATCAACCAAAAAACAATAACATTGCACTGGGAAAGTCTGCAGATAGGAACCTCTCCAAATTATTGAGAAGTGATGATGTCAGTTTGAGTACAAATGTGTGTCTGATTCAGGCTTTGGTCTTTCTGATCACTTGCTATACATCTGAGAACTGGACAATGAATAAGGATGCTTCCATGTTGGAGAAAAGTACTGAAAATCCCATAGGCTACCAAAAGAACAAACAAAAAAGTCTTGGTGAACATGCAGTTAAAGTGCTATTTGGAAGCAAAGATGAGAAAGCTTAACCTCACATGGTTCAGGCTTGTTGCTAGGAGAGTTCCTTGGAGAGGGGCATGATGCTTAGAAAGGGAGAGAGTTGATGTAGGAGATAAAGATCCTCAACCAGGTGAATTGATACAGTGACTGCCACAACAGGAAGTGTGATGATGGCACAGGACAGGACAGGGTTCAGATCTGCTGTGGGCCACTATGGGTTGCACTCAATTTGACAGCACCTAAAAAACAACAGTGGTAAGAAGTTGTACTGCGGTCCTGAAACATGCAGTTTGAATCTACTAGCTGCTCCAAGAGGTAGATGGACAATATCCTCCTGTACAATGAACTACCTCTGAAAACCCACCTGTGAGTCTATTATGGGTCAGTTTCAACTTGAGGGTACACAACAAAAATAAGAACCTAATTGATATTATAGTCATAATTCCTTCCATAATTCACTAACCAATAGTTACATTCTCTTAGAAATTGGTTCCTCCACTCCTCTCTCTTGGTTTATGATCTATCCTGATACCCCCATTGACCTCTCAGAATGATTGTCTGAATGTATCCAAACAATAGTCATTTCCAACTTCTTCTGCTGTCACTTATTAGCTATGAGAACCTGAGACATTTGTATCTGTTCCTGTGCTCAGTTTCCTAATTTGTATATATGAAGATAATACTTGCTTACCTTATTCAACATTTTCCTGTATGATGATTGATACATATAAAAGCACTTTTTAACTATAAAGTAATATTCAAGTTACAGTGCTGTCATGATGCCAGTGATTCAAGGATGGGCCCATGAATCAGTCCTATAACGTAGTTTGGTTGAGAACAGAATCACGATGTAACAATTTGAATCTCCAATTTTAGTAGTTCTTAAAAAAGAGAAAATACAGGCCAGTTAATACATGATTTACAGTAGGGAAGACTCTGGGAGGAAAATGGCATGTGACTGTTGTTCCAGTTCTCCTTTTGTGCTTGATAGCATTTTATGTAAGCCTGAATCACTTGTCATTTCCAACGTGTAGGTGGTTGTGGTGACTGAGTAGCAGCTTTGAAAAAATTGCTTTCAATCCTAGCACTCCTAGTAAGAGGCCTTCAACATACATTTAGGTCAGAAAAAGTGAATGAAATGCTGGACATTTTGGTCCAAAGAGTTGTCAGTTCCTGTGAACATAATCTCTGAAGGACTCTAATACTGCAAGATGTTACCTTTTACCCATACTCCTCTGTGGTGATCCACTTTCTTATTATTAGAACATTCTATTGTTCTCTTTTGCTCCCTAATCTCAGATAACTTTGCTAATAATATTGGTTTGTTACTTAAGGTTCCTTTGCTCATATTTTTACACAGGACTTTTTATTTACAAGTAAATATTATAATAGCATAATACCTTAATTTTCTGCAAAGTACCTGGATAAAAATGTGACATATTTGATTTTCCAAGAAATTCTTTTTTTGAGCACTAGTAAAATGATAGTGATTTGATGAATTACCTGACATGAATACACAATACTGAATAACATGTTCTTGAAAAGTATGAATTGACATTGCTAAACCCCTGTACAAACACTTTCAGATATTCCAACAGTAGAACCTATATTTATTAATCACGCTTGTTTCAAGCAAAATCAATGCAGGATATACTGACAGGTTGAGTACATATTCACAAAGAAACAGTTGATCAGCATACTGAGGTAAGAAGTGAAAAACTCCAAGAAAACACAATATGACTTCTAAGCATATTTGTGGAGTGACAAAAATGGAACTCAAAGGAGAGCCATGGTGGTAAAATTTAAGACTGGGATTTAACAAGCCAAGAGGCACAGAATATTGGAGGAAGTACATGGGTTGAAAAATAAGCTGGGATAACTGTAAAAGTGAAGAAATAACAACTGTTATAAAGTAGCAAAATAATTACTTTTCACATTTTGGAATGAACAAAGTAAAAATTGTCCTCTCAATTTCAACCACAAACTTCCCCTCATTTAAGGATAAGGACTGAATTCATGTTTTTGGATTAGGTTAGGTGGGAAAAAGGCCAGAACTCCATTTAAAATGATTGTTCATTGGTAATACTTCCAATGAACGCATAGAAAGTAATGCTAAGGCCCTCTGGAATAACTCACTTAAGTTTGGTCATTAAATTACTCCTACATCATTATTCACTATCGCAAGGACACAGAAACTGCCCAAATGTCCAGCCATAATGGAATGGATTGAGAATTGTACCAATTGTGTTTTGGTACATTCACATAATGAAATACTATGCAGCACTCAGGAGCAATGATTTTGAAAAATACTACATAACTTGGGAGAGATTGGAGAGCATTATGTTGAGTGAACTAAATCAGCCTCATAAGGACAAATACTGCATAAGACCATTATTGTAAAAATAGAAGGATAATTAGTAAAACTTGTATAGGAGCTCAAGGGGGAAAGGGATGGGAGTGAAAGGCTAGAGATGGGTAGGGGCAAAACCATATGGTTGCAGAGTTTGCTGGGTGGAGGGAGGGGATGAAGAAAATGGGAAGAATATGGGTGAAAAGAGAGAGTAATGATGGGAAGGTCCAATGGTGGATGCTTTTCTAAAACATAATGCATGAGAATGATTGTATGAAACACAATGGTAACAATAAACAGTGTGAAATACAATGTATATGAAGTTAATAAGCAAATCAATAAAACAACTAAAAGTCTTGCATATTAAAGGTGAACTGACAATGATATAATAACAAATCAGAAAAAAAGACTACAAAATTCAATGGCAAGGAGAATGACAGCAGGCGACATGACAACTTCATTGCTGTCAAGTTGGAACTGACTTATTGGATTTCCAAGGCTATAAATTGTAAAGAAGAATGTACGTTTTTGTTCCTTGTAGCCGCTGTTGGAGTGAAAGGGCCAGAAAAGTGGAGGCTTTCTGTTAGCTGTGCACTCCCTATTACCACTGCCACCAAAACTCCCCTTAAAATTAGAAGACAAAGATGTAAAAATTGTATATACTCTCACAGATGTCAAATTGGTTCCAATTCACCGTCACTCTCCATGGGTTTTCCAAGACTTCAATTTGCCTTTTTTCGCCCTTCTCCCTCCAGAGTCTCCGGGAGATTTGGGAGATTTGAACTTCTAGATATGCAGTTTTTTAGCATCACAACTTGCTTTATACTACACCACCAGAGCTCCCCATTGTGATACATAGTATGTCAAAATACATTAGAGAAAGTACAAAAAACATTTGCAAGGAAAAATATATTGTTAAAATAGCTACACACATTTGAATGAAGACTCAAATTTCAGAACCTTTAGGTGTGGAAAATGAGATAAAAATATAACCAAAGTGTTTAAACAGCAAGAAGATGGGCAATCTCTTTCTGCGGATTTACTGCCCTCTGAAAACCCACTATAGGGTCAGCTATGGATGGGTTGGTTCCAAGTCTACAGCACACAACAACAAAGAGCAAATTAGGGAGCTCTGCTAGCCTAATGGGGGGGGGAATCCATTAACTACTCCATGGTTGAAGGATGGACAATCCTTTCCTGTGAGAGTAAACTATCTCTGAAAATTGAATGGAGGGTCAGCTATGAGTTGATTCTGGACCATACACAACATAACGAAGAGCAAATTAGTAAATAGAAAGACGTTTAAAAGCTATGGAAAATATGGTAAACGAGACATAAAGGATATCAAATAATACATATTAAGTCAAAACTAAAAAATAAGGATAGGAAAACGGTTTGCAGATAAAAAGAATTATTGTGAAAATTGATAATAATGCTAAGATACTGATTCTTGGATTTTCGTGTAGATTAAAAAAACAAATGAGAAAAAAACCGCAAACGTATGCCAACTAGTACTATAATGAAAATGAAAAGCACCAAAATATGTTAAAATCAGAAGGAAAAACTCTGAATGAATGGATAGAGAAGTTCTGATATATGCACACACTGGAATACTATACTGTGTAGTGCCACCACTGTGGTAAAATAGGACTGACATTGGGGGAACCTAAGAAAAGAGGGGATAAATAATGTATACTGCATTGAAACAGATGAGGGAGAGAACTTTTTAAAAGGTGTTATATGATTAGGTATTATTTTTATGACAAGAGTCCAGAAGAAGAGCTGCATAGTAAAGTGGACTTGAAGAGGGGATTGTATAACAATGAAAGGATTTTTTTTTTCTCTTCAAAGAGAAAAGTGAACTGGGAGAAGGGGTAGGCAGGGAGGAAAATGAGCAACAATGTTTGGAAATCTAAAGTCTCTGTAAACTATCATTTTAAAAAAATTAACTTTAGAGTGAAAATATAGTGCTAATGAGGAGGATTAACCAGGAATAATAAAGATTTCAATTTCCCAGGATAGTAAAATTAAATTCTTATGCACCTAGAAACATATTGTTTATGAATGATTATGTCAAAACCAATAAAATGTGTGAGAGAAAAAAATAAACATAAGTTTTGTCTTCTAAGAACTGAAGTTCCAGTGGAAGGCATAGAATTACCAACCAATAAAAAATTATTCCATCTGGAAAAAAAAATTCTTATGCATCTGATACATGGGTGCATAGTGTAAAAGGTATCATAACAAAAATTTTAATGGAAATAGTAACTTTTAATAAAACATTCTCAAGTAAATAAATAAATGAAAAATTTGTGGTGGTGGTGGTTGTTAAGTGCCATCGAGTTGTAGACCACTCATAATGACCCTACGAATGAAAGACCTGACCACTTTTTTAACTTTCATCGTTTCTCTAAATTTATCGTTTCCAAAGGCAAGCTATTTCGGAAGTGGATGTCACTCCTGCTTCCAAGCCTGTTTTAATAGGTGAGCTCCACCAAACACTATGCATCATGGGTAGCCATTATCACATTTGACACATCAGTGTCACAGTGTTTAGCATCGCAGCAACCACGAGACACCTCTGTACAGCAAATGGACAGACCAGTACTATACCACTTAGAAGAATGCTTGACCAAAAACAATTAAACTAGGCATGAGGGCTGTAGATAAAAATCACCCACCTTTGACTTGGTTGCGTAACTTTCTCTCTACTAGCCCAACAGAGCTCTCTCTGAATGACTCACAGAATTCTATGAACAACAGATATAAAACCCTTACCCTATCTTACACCAAACTCAACCCAAGACATGCTCAAACCCATTGCTACAGTAACCATATCAATCCATCTTGTTGAGGATCACCTTTTTTTTTGAGGATCATCTATTTTCCAATGATACGTATTTATTTGAGCATATGGAGTATTTAAGAAAGTTTCTACTTATTTGAGTTGAAAGCATATCAACAAATTTCATAACATTTCTATCATGGAAAGAATGGTCTCTGATCACATGGAGTTATGGGTTTAATCAAGAAAATAAATATAACTCCTTACATGTGGCATTAAAAAATAACTCATAGATCAAAGACTAAATCTTATTGGAAATTAGAAAACATTTAGATCAAATAATATATATA
>NW_006400005.1:1968132-1982241 GCF_000299155.1 Elephantulus edwardii
TATATCACATATCCAAGCACATGACTATCAGTTAAAAGAATCCTTAGTGATATATTCATGCTGTATTTTTAAAATTAAATTCTATAAATATTAATAAATGAAATAATTGTCCCACATAAGAAGTTGTTGTTATTGTCATGTGCCCTCAGGTTTACTACACCTCAGAAACTTGCCCTATCCTAAGCCAATTGCACCATATCTAACACACCTGATCCCTTTGCTAAAGTCACTGTGCCAATCCATCTCATCCAGAGATTTCTCCTCCTATGCTAATCCTCCACTCTTCGCAGAATGATATCTTCTCTAAGGATTGGCCCTTATGAACAACATGCTCTATGTGAGATGGAGTTTAAAAATCCTTGCCTCCAAGGCGCCACCTAATTTCACCTTCTCCAGAACATTGGTTTGTTTTCTTGGAGTCTATAATACATTCAATACTCATTTTCAGCACCACAACTCAAAGGCTTTTTCTGTCATTCTTATATAGTCATTGTCCAACTTTCAGATATATTGCAAGCAATTGTGAAGACCACTGCCTGGTTCAGGTGCATTTTAATCTCTAGATTGAGATTATTGATCTTTAGCACTCTAGAGAGGTCCTGACAGCATTGTTTCAAAGCAACTCATCCTTTGACTTCTGGCTGCTGGTACACAGGGTTTTGATTGTGGATCTGACCAAGATGAAATTGTGAAATTCTCAGTCTTTTCTCCATCTATCATGATGCCACCTATTAGACTAGTGGTAAGGAGTTTTGTTATCTTGATGTTGAGATGCAATCCATATTGAAAGCTGCAGTTCTTGATCTTCTGCACATGCTTCAAGTCCTCCTTAGTTTTACCTTCTGCAGTTTGTTGATAAGTCTTCCTCCAATTCTGATGACATATTCCTCCTCATAAAGTCCAGCTTCCTAAATGATTTGTTCTGCATATAGATAGAAAAGTTGTAGAGAAAGGATATATCCTTGACACACTTCTTTCCTGATTTTGAACCATGCAGTGTTCTTTTTCTCTGTTCACACAATAGCTTCCTGGTCAAGGTATAGATTTCATATGAGCACAATCAAGTGTTCTAGGATTCCCATTATTCTCAAAGTTAGCTGCAATGTGTTGTGATACACACAGGCTAATGCCTTTGCATAGTTGATAAAACACAGACATCCTTTTGGTATTGTCTGCTTTCAGTCAAGATCCATCTGATATCAGCAGTGAGAAGTTAAGAAGATAGTAAATATTAATATAACATACAAAGTTTACTAACATAAGAGGTTAGTAAACATTAATAAGATAAATTTAAAGGAGTTAGAGAGAACATATGTTCTCTAGCAGCTTTCATTTAGATTACAGAAACTCTTCAGTGCCCTGAAACAGATACAAGAAGACTTCACTGTACTCTGTAATAGAGGGGAATAAGAAGTGTAAACATCACAAATAGCACTAAACATAAAATGCTATTGAATATAAAAAGTAATATAGTCATGCTCAACATCAAGAAAACAAAGATTTTTACCACTGGACCAATTGGCGGCAGCATCATCATAGATGGAGAAGAGATTGAGGTTTTTAACAGCTTCAGGTTGCTTGGTTCCACAATAAACACTTTTGGTACCAGCAGCCAAGAAATCAAAAGACAAAATGCATTGGGAAAAATCTGCTGTCAGGCACATCTCTAGAGTACTGCATAGCAATGATGTCAGTCTAGAGACAAAGGTGCACCTGATCCAGGCCATGGTCTTCACAATTACTTGCTATGCATCAGAGAGCTGAACTATGAATAAGGGTGATAGAAATATTTATGCCTCTGAGTTGTAGTGCTGGAAAAGAGTATTGAATATACCATGGAGTGCCAGAAGACCAAAGAGGTTCATTCTGGAGAAGGTGAAATCAAGCTGCTCCTTGGAGGCAAGGATTCTGAAGTTTCGTCTGACATACTATGGGCATGTTGCAAGAAGGGACCAGTCCTTACAGAGGGACATCATGCTTGGGAGGGTAGAGGGACAGCACAGAGGAAGACCCTGGATAAGATGGATTGACTCAGTGACTGGGGTAGAGGGGGTAGATGTTTCAGAGACAATGAGGTTGGCTCAAGATAGAGTATGGTTCAAAGCTGTTGTACATAGGGTTGCTATGAGTCATAAGTGACTCAATAGTACATAACAACAACAAAAATTATTAAATGTTAGTTAGCAATTAAGATTAATGAATAATAGTTATATTCAGTAACATTGATGACTCTCATAAATTGAAAAAGAAACTCAGAGAATAATACATACTATATTATATAGATTACATCTTCTATAAAAATTTAAAAGCAACAGCTCTCACTGTGGACTATATTTCAACATAAAGTAAATAAAAATCTTCACAACTGCTCTAATAAGCAACAGCACAATAAATGGAGAAAATATCGAGATTGTCAAGGATTTGCCTTTGCATGGCTGCAGGGTCAAGTAACAATCAAGAGACACAACCACGTATTATTGCATTAGGCAAATCTGCTGTCAAAGACAATTGTAGTGTCCAAAAGCAAGGATGTCACTCTAAAAACTAGTATGCACTTAATTCACAGTCATTTCAATTACCTTACATACATTTGAAAGTTTTATAGTTAATAAGGATAAACTAAAACCCCACTTGCACTCAAGTTCACTTTGACTCATAATTATCCAATACTTTTCTTTTTAATATTTTTTTCTGTTCTACTGGTTTACTTACAAAGCTTGTGTACATTGTTTTTCACACCATATATTTTCACCACTCCCTCCAACCATCAAATTGTGAAAACCTATGATTAACCACCTCCCCATCGCTGTCCATCCTCACTTCTTTCTCTACTCTCTCTCTTCCCCACTTGGATCCTTATACATGTTCTACAATAATGATCTTACACAATACTTGTCCTTATGGGACTAAGTTAGTTCACTTTGCATAATGCTCTCCAGTCCCTCCCAAGTCAGGTAGCAATTTACAAAATCGTTTTTCCTGTGTGCTGAATTGTGTGAATGTACCATCATTTTTCAATTCGTCTATTGTGGTTGGACATTTGGGCTGTTTCTGTGTTCTTGCCAAGGTGAATAACGCTGCTATGAACATTGTTGTACAAGTTTCCATTTGTGTTTCTGCTTTAATTTTCTCGGGGTATATTCCAAGCAGTGGAATGGCTGAGTCACATACAGTTTCTATGTTCAGCCTTTTACCAAATGCTTTTGAAATATGATATTGGCAAAGAATGTACAACAGGCAGGCAGAGAAACTAAAAAATCTATCTTGAAAGTAGCACAGTCAAAATAACCCTATAAGCTAGGATGGCAAGCCTTCACCTCTTGAACTTTGTACATAGTATAAAGAAGGACCTATCCCTGGAGAAGAAAATTATCCTTGGTAAATTAAAGAACTAGTGAAAAAGGAAGGAGATCCTCCATAAAATGGAAGGTCATAAGGGCTGTACTCATGAGCTAAAACATCCTAACAAGATGGTCAAGATGGCACAGAACCATACACAATGCTTCAATTTTTCATTCTTCTGTACCAGGTCAAACATTCTTCTAAGTAGTATAACACTATAACACTAGTCTGCCCATTTGCTCTACAGAGGTAACTCGTGGTTGCTGTGATGCTGAACATTGTGACAGTGATGCATCAAATACAATAATGGTTACCCAGGGTGGACAGTGTTTGGTGGAGCTCCCTAATTAAAACAAGCTTAGAAGTAGGAGTGGCATCCACGTCCAAAATACCTTGCCTCCGGAAACTCTGGGAACTTGAAGCAACTATGAAAGTTACACAATTGTTCAGATCTTTTATTCACAGGGTCACTGTGAGTCATCTATGGCTTGATGACACTTAACAACAGCAACAACAACAACACCTCTATTTGGAGTAGCTACTGGATGAAAGCAGAGAATATCAGAAGAATGTTTATGTGTGTTTTATTGACCATGCAGAGACATTTAACTGTGCAGAAAATAAGAAATTATGGCTAACATTGAGAAGAATGGGAATCTCAGAACACTTCATTGTGCTCATAAGAAATCTGTACTCTGACTAAGAAGTTGTTATTGGAATGGAGCAAGGGGACACTGCATGGTTTAAAATCAGGAAACGTATGCATCAAGGTTGTATCTTTTCTCCATACCTATTCAGTCTGTATGCTGCATAAATAATTCACAAAGTTGAACACTGTGAAAACAATGTAGCATCAGGATTGGAGGGAGACTCATCAACAATCCGCATAACGCAAATGACACAACATTGCCTGCTGAAAGTGAAGATGAGATGAAACACTTGCTACAGAAGATCAAGGACTACTACTTTCATTATGGATTACATCTTAATATCAAGAAAACAAAGGTCCTCAGTACAGGACTGACAGTCAATACCTATCAGAGGTAGAGAAAGGATTGGAATTGTCGATGAGCTTATCTTGTTTGAATCAACAATTAACATCTTTAGTACTAGCAGTCAAGAAATCAGGAAATGAACTCTATTGGACAATTCTACTGTCAGAGACCTCTCCAGAATACAGAGGAGCAATGATGTCACTTTGCAGACTAAGGTGTGCCTGATTCAGGCCATGATATCAGTCACCTGCTATGAACCAGAGAGCTGGATAATGAATAAGGATGATAGGTGAATTGATGCCTTTGAGTTGTGGTGTTGGGGAAAAGTGCTGAATATCCTATGGACTGCCAAAGGACAGATACGTCTTGGGAAAAATGCATCCAGAGTGCTCCTCAGAAGCAAAAATGACAAAACTCCTCTCATATTTTGGATATGTAGGTGGGTGAATTTGTTTTTCAACTCCTTCAGCTTGAGAAAAGCTGAGTGGGTTCAGCCCTTTTGATTTTCTGACTCTACTTCTCTGCACATTTCATTATAATATCTTGCTTTGTCATCCTGAGCTGCCTTCTGAAATTTTCTGTTTAGCTCTTTGATTTCTTGATTTCTTTCTTTAGCTTTGGCCTCTTGGAGCTCTAATGCAATACTCAGAGTCTCATCTCACATCCATCTTGGTCTTTTCTTCTTCAGCCTTTGCATTCTTCATGAACGGTTTTCTTGATATACTCCCAGAGCTCATTTGGTCTATGTTCATTAGTGCTCAAGGCCTCAGACCTGTTCCTGAGATGGGACAGACTTAAGGTCAAATTTTGGTTCCTGTGGACTTGATTTAATTTTCCTCAGCTTCAGTTTGAACTTGCATATGAGTAGTTGGTGGTCTGTTCCACAATCAGCACCTGGCCTGGTTTTCACTGCTGATATTGAGCTTCTCCAGCCAGTCTTTCCACAAATATAATCTATTTGATTCCTATGCCTACCATCAGGTGAAATCCATGTGTATAGCCTGTGTTTATGTTTCTTATAAAAGGTATTTTCAATTAATAAATCATTGAATGTGCAGAACTCTATCACTCTATCTCTTTCAGCCTCATTTCTCTCACGGAGCCTGTGTTTTCCAACTACTGATCTTTCTTCCCTGTTCCCAACTTTTGTCTTCCAGTTGCCCATAATTATCAATGCATCTTGTTGCATGTTTGATCAATTTCTGACTTCAGAAGTTGGTAGAAATCTTCTATTTCCTCCTCTTTGGCTCTGGTTGTTGAGTAGAATGTTAAATGATCTAGGAAGTATCAAAAGAAGATGGAAAGAGTATACAGAGTCACTGGATCAGAAGGAATTGGCTGACACAGAGGAATTTCATGAAATAACATATGAGCAAGAACCTATGGTGCTGAAGTAGGAAGTTCAAGTTGCTCTGGAGGAATTGGTTAAATACAAGGCTCCAGGAGTTGATAGCATATCAATTGATTTATTTCAACAAACAGATGCTGCCCTGGATGTGCTTATTAAGCAGAGAATACCAGAAGAATGTCTATCTGTGCTTCATTAACTAATGCACAGGCTTTTGACTGTGTAGATGACAACAAGCTATGGCTGACTCTGAGAAGAATGGGAATCCCAGAACATTTGATTGTGCTAATGCTAAATCTATCCTTAGACCAAGAAGCAATCATCAGAAAAGACTAGGGAGACACTGGATGGTTCAAAATCAGGAAGAGAGTCCATCAGGGATGTCTCCATACCTTTTCAATCTGTATGCAGAACAGATCATCTGAGACGATGGGCTGTACAAGGAAGAATGTGGCATCAGGATTGGTGGAAGAATCATCAACAACCTGCGTTATGCAAATGACACAACCCTGCTTGCTGAAGCTGAGGAGGACCTGAAGCGCTTGCTGCAGAGGGTCAAGGACTGCAGCCTCCTATATGGATTGAAGCTCAACATCAAGAAAACAAAGATTCTCACCACTGGGCTAATTAATTGGCAGCATCAGTGTGGATGGTGAAGAGATTAAGATAGTTAACAGTTTTAGTTTACTTGGTTCCACAGTCAACACTCTTGGTAACAGCAGCCAGGAAATCAGGAAACTAATTGCATTTGAAAATTCAGCTGTGAGGCAACTCTCAAGTAAGGTGCACCTGATCCAGGCTATGGTCTTTGCAATTACGTGTTATGCATCGGAGAGTTGGACAGTATAGGGATGATAGAAAGAGAATTGATGTCTTTGAGCTGTGGTGCTGGGGAAAAGTATTGAATATACCATAGATTGTTAGGAGAACAAACAGCTTTGTCCTGCAGAGGGTGAGGCCAGAGTGCTCCTTGGAGTCAAGGATTCTGAAGCTTCGTTTGACATACTTTGGACATGTTGCAAGGACAGACTGGTCCTTGGAGAGTAACATCATGTTTGGGAGAGTGGACAGACAGTGCAGGAAAGGAAGACCCTCGATGAGATGGTCGATTCTGTGAGTGGAGTGGTGGGAATGAGTGTGTTTGAGATGGCGAGGTTGGCACAGGACAGAACAACGTTTGGGGTTCTTGTGCATAGGGTCGCTATGAGTCTCAAACGACTCGATGGCACATAACAACAACAACAACAAGGTAGGTAAGGCTATTCATTGGAAAGAGATATCATGCTTGGAAAGATGGAGGGTTAGGAAAGGAGAGGAAGATCCTTGTGAGATGGATTAATGCAATTACTTCATTAATCTCCAACACATATCCAACCACAAACTGAGGTACTTGAGAGTGAACCCAACTAGAGATACAAAAAACTCTGTACAAAACACACACACACACCAACAACAACACTACAGAACATGTCTGCAAAACAAAATAAAGGCCTTAATGAAAAAAATGTTCCTTGTTCATGGATAGAAAGACTCAATATTGTGAAAATCTTACCAAAAACAATTGACATGTTCAACACAAGCCCACTACAGGTCTTAAATTACTTTTTAAAGGAGATCTAAATGGAAATTGTCAAGTTTCTGTGTGGAGGAAAGAGACTCCAAACTAGCAAAGCACTTCTGAAAAGCAAAAACTGAGTGGGAGGTGTGTCACTTCCTGACCTCAAAACCTGCTACACAGCTGTAGTAAACAAAACAACGTGGGACTGGAACAATGACAGGCACATAGCCTAGTGGAAGCGAATTGAGAACCCAGAAATTGACCATCTATCTATCTATGGTCAACTGATATTCGAAAAGAAAATAAAATCTATCAAATCACGTCTAACACTATACAGAAAAATCAACTCAAGGTGGATCAAGGCGTAAAACTCAAGGCATAAAACCCAAAACCAGAGTGTTTTTAAAAGGCTTACATGCATGGGGAAACTGAGCAATGAATGAAGAATATCACAGATGAACTGGCAAATTTAAAATGTGATGTTGATGATAAATGTTTACTGTGTCACATACTGCCAGAAGGATGTAGTCTTGGAGAAACTACTACCAGAATGGGGTTTAGAAGTCAGGATGATCTGACTTAACTCACAAATTTTGTTCATGTTATAAGGAGAGATCAGTTCCTGGAGAATAGTTAAATGAGTTGACACAGTGACTGTAACAGTTGGAAGCATAACAATAATTGTGAGGTAGGTGTAATACCAGGAAGAGTTTATTCTTTTGCAGAAAGGATCCCTGAGAGGTAGAATCTACTGGATAATACGTAACAACAGCATTGTAACATGCCTTCTGTAGTACAGGATACTAATGGAACCCGGGTTATATAAGCTTCAGGATCTTTGTCCATTGTGTTAATTTCTACATCTCTAGTACTTAAAGAGAGTTCTGGTAGCTTAGTGGTAAGGAGTTGCACTGTCAACCCAAAGGCACAACTTTCTACCAACTACTCCACAGGAAAGAAATAGGTAGTTTCCTCTCATGTGATTTATAGCCTCTGAAAAGCCTCTGGAGTGCCAGCTATGAGTCAGTTCCTGATTGGTAAGCAACAAACAACAGCACCTATGGTGTTCATCATTGTGATTCAAAATTTACTTTAATAATTTAGAAAAATTTTGTCTGTTTTTATGTATTATAAAATGATCAGGGGAGATTTAAGGGTTATATTGGGAATAAAAAACGTCAATACCTATGCTCTTTCCTATTGTTTGCTGTTGTTTTTATCCTGTAGAGTCTATGCACAACAGAACAAAATATACCTTAGTTCTGAATCTTAAAAAAAAAACAAACCAAAACCTTTAAGTTTGTAAGAGACAAACTCGGATCAAGCTTAGAAGCGCTAGTCCAGGGTTTACAAAGCCTGCCAAACACAGCCAGAAATGCATAAACTGGAAAGAATAAAATTGATGAATGGAGGAGCCTTTTAAAGATTAAATCCTTGTGCACATCAAAACATTTTCCACCAGAGTGAAAAGAAAACATACTGACTGGGAAAAGACATTTGTCATTTCAGACAAAGATCTCATATCAAAAGTTCACAGAATCCAATAGGGTCTCCACAAGAAAAAAACTTGGTAACACAATTACCAAATGGCCAAAAGGCATGGGAAGAATTTTCACAGAGGAACATATTCACATGTCCAACAGACACATAAAGAAATGGTCAAAATCACTGGCAATAAGAGAGATGGAAATCAAAACCACAATGAGGTACCATCTTATGCCAGTAGCAGTGGCAAAGTTTAACAAGACAGTAGGTAATAAATGTTGAAGAGGATGTGGAGAGATAGGAACTCTGAAGCACTATTGGTGGGATTGTAAAATGATACTACTATTCTGGAAGGCAGTTTGACACTTCCTCAAAAAGGGAAACAGAAATTCCATGTGACCCAAGTATTCCATTGTTTGGAATATGCCGTAAGAAAATGAGAACTGAGGCACAAACGAAGACTTGTATACTAATGTTCATAGAAGTGTTATTCATCATCACAAGAGCATGGAAGCAGCTCACATGTTAAGCCACAATCGAATGATTTGATAAATTATGGTACATTCACATGAAGGAACACTGTGCAGCAGGCAGGAGCAATGATTTAGAAACTCACTACCTAACTTGGGAGGGACTGAAGATCATTATGCTAAGTGAACTAACTCAGTCTCATTAGGAGAAATACTTTAGAAGAGCATTATTATAGAACTAGAAAGATAACTTGTAAAATATGTATGAGGATCGAAGGAGAGGAGGGGAGAACCAGAAGGGTGAGGATGGGCAGGGGTGCAGGGTAGGGTCATCATGGGGTCACACAATTTGATTTGTAGAGGGAGTGGTGGATAAAGGAAATGTGAGAGATCTAGTGTGAAAAATAATATATGAGAATTTGTAAGTAAAGCAGTATAAAATAAAACTTTTACTTAAGTAAAAAAACCCTAAACTATGTGAGTTGAAATCAATTAAATGGCAGCAAACAGCATCAATACACTATATAAAAGATATTAATAATATTCAAATGCAGGTATATTCTGTGTTCATCTTAACACTTCTGGTTTTCAATATTGCTTCATAAAATTGATGTTGCCCTGTGTGCACCCCACACAGGTTTGTTATTCTATGTCACTGAGATGGAATTAATTCATTGCTGACCCTCTAGCATGTTTTCATAGGTTATAAATCACCCAGGAGGAAATCGTCTATCTCGTGGAGCAGCTGGTGAATTCAATCTACATTTCTTTGGATTAGTAGCACAATTCCTTTCCACTAGGCCACCAGAGTTTCTAAGCTATGCAATGTCCACCAACTGAGACTTGCTCTTTCTCAACTTTTGTCCTTATTTATGCTGTAATTGTCCTCCAGAAGGTTGTACCTCCCTCAGGACAAAACTAAAGTTTTACCTTTATCAATTATTATATAAATAATTATAAAATTATAATTTTAAATTATAAAAAATTAATTTCTCAATTATTCTACATTTTCTACTTCATAAGGTTCAGTTTAACAGTTAACAATTTGTAGTTCTCATTTCCAAAAGAGTTTAGTTTTGCTTTTGTTTGTTTGGGTTTTTTTATTTTATTTTATTAATTTTAGAGAAAGTTTACAGAGATTTTGGATTTCCATTCATTCATTGTTGCATTTTTCTCCCTGCACCCCCTTCTCCCCCCCCCCCAGTTCTCTCTTTTCTTTGAAAAGTAAAATAAAAATTCTTTCACTGGTATACAATCACCCCACCAAATACACGCTACTCTATGCAACCTTCATTCTGGACTCTTGTCATAACCGTAATACCCAATCTTATATCACTTTTAAACTGTTCTATCCCTCATCTGTTTCAATGCAGTATACATAATTTATCAATTCTTTCTCAGTCTCACACCAACTCTGATGTCAGTTCTGTTCTACAACACTGGCACTATGCACTACTTGTCTTTTTGTGACTGAGATATTTCACTCAGCATAATGTCCTCCAGGGTTGGGTTGTTTGTTTGTTTGTTTGTTTTAATTTCAGTCATTTGGAACAATATAGGGACTGTGGGATAACAATAATAAAAGACAGAGCAAATCACTGTCTTAAAACTCTTGTGTGTATAGAACAGCATCTCGATGTCTTTCAAGCTCATGGAACGGAATTCTAAATGTACTGATGAGCCTTCTGGTCTCCAAAATCACACAAATGTTTCATAAAATTTAGACTATTCTCATAAAATCCTGTTAGAAGGCCATCAAAAGTTCTATCTTGGTCATCTGACAATTGGACTACTTAGACCACTAAAAAGATACTCAGCATTAATGTAGTTCTATAAAAGACCCTAGTCTTAAAACACAATTAATAATGTTATATTTAGCAATGTCATTGTTATTCAGAAGAGAGAGTCTTAGATTAAAAAAAAAAGAGAGAAGAAAAGAAGAAAAAAAAGGTGCAGTAGCTATATTTAGGTTGATTGAAGTTTGGATAGTGAATGGAAAGAATTAGTATGTGTCATTTGACTCAGCCTATGAGATGAGTAAGGATGAAAGAACATTTAGTTGTAAAGTAAAGGGAAAATCCATGCAATATTGTGGAATTGGAACCAACAGAACTTCATGGCATGAATATATCCTGCTCTGCCTGTCTGAGATGAAAATCCAAGATTATTTTAACTCAAAGATTTCAAAAGCTTAGTTTTTTCTCTTCAATACTCTTGTTGTTAGGGGCTATTGAATCAGTTCCAATTCATAGTGACCTGATCTGTAACAAAATAAAACAAAACAAGACACTGTTAAATCAAAAGCCATCCTCATAATCTTTGTTATGCTTGTGTTAGTTTTGTAACCATGTTGTTAATCCCTTTTGCTGACATTCTCATCCTTTTTGATAACTCACTGTGGTAAGTAGCCGTGGGAACAGCAACATCTGACCTACATGTAAGAATAATCCCTATCAACCACATCAGCAACATGAAGCTGACTCCAAGGAGCTCAGGCAAGTCCTCCATGCTCCACAACTTCCTCAACCATTTGAGCAACATCTGTCCTTTCACTGCTCTTGTAGCTTCTTGACTAGATGTAATAATTCATTGCAATGATCACAGAGATAATACTCATGATTATGGAGTTCACTGTTATTGTTGTTCATTGTTGTCAAGTCAAAATTATCTCATAGTTGATCTTCCAATGGGTTTTTTTTCTTTTATAATTTTAATGAGCATTTACAGAGATTTTGACTTTCCATTCATTCATTGCTGCACTTCTCTCCCCACCCAGCCCTCCCCCGAACCCCAGTACACTCCTCTGGATAAGTAGTATATACTGCACTGAAACAGATGAGGGAGTGAATAATTTGAAAGCGATGTATGATAGGGTATTATGGTTATCACAAGAGTTCACAATTAAGGTTGCATAGTGGAATGTACTTGGGGCGGCGGGAGGGGTGCGGGGGGATTGTGTACCAGGGAGGGAGTGTTCCAATGGGTTTTTGAGAGGCTGTAAGTTGCACAGGAGAGGATTGCTGATCTTTATTCCATGGAACAACTGGTGGATTTGAACTATATTTTACTGGACTGGCAGCAGAACTCTTTACCATTTAGACCAAGTTATAATTCAGATTTGAGAACACTCAAGGTGTACCTTTTCAGTTAGTGAGCCTGTTATCAGTCGAGGGTAAGTCTGTTTCTCTGGCCCTTTTCTTCTGACTTGCTCAAGCAAACAATATAGAACTCTTTTGCCTCTGTCAGTTATGTGCCACACCTAACCAGCAAGTAGGCATTGGGTTGAAGGTACTCAATCTGGGTCCATGGGCCATCAGATCTAGAACACTACCCAGGACCCAAAGGCACCCACATTATGAACAAGTACTCAGCTTGTTCAGTGGCCTGGGAGCCCACAGCCCAGTCTCACTCCAGTCTGTGGTTCTCTGCCACCTGTGAGGCTGCTGTTGCAGTCACCTCTGCAACTATTGCTTCCATCTGGGCTGCTAAGCTGTCCTATATAATCTCTTTGTGTCATCTTGTGTTACCTCGTGCCATATCATCCATTTTATTTTGTTTGCCCAGGAATTTCAGACCCAAAGGACACCCTGCACTACTTTTTTCTTCATGGTGGTTACATTCCTATTTTCGGCCTCTTAATATGGGAAAACTCCCGACTATTCCCCATGTTAGTTTGTTACCCACCTTGTTTGCATTCTACACGTCTTCATTTATTTTTATTTTTAAAAAACCCAGTCATATGGTGAAAGTAACAGACAATGACTTGGGGGGAGAAACCCACATCAAATAAATCACTGTTGTTGTTGTGTGCATTCAAGTCGCTTGCAATAAATCACTGCACTACATAAATCATTGACCAAACACAATGTCTTTCTCTAGAGTCTGATCCCAACTGATAACATGCCCAACGTATATGAAAAAAAGTCTAACGAACCAGTTGTGATACTAGATTTCTTCATTCTTCTGGACATCCATGGAGGTGTTATGTGTTATCAAGTCGCCCATAACACATTGTGAAAGAGCTCTGAACCCAGCGCTAGCCTGAGCCCATCTCCCTGACTCCAACACACCTAATCCCATTACCCCAGTTACCTTGTCAATCAGTCTCTTCAGGGGTCATTCTCTCCTGTGCTGTCCCTCCACCCTTCCAAACATAATGTTCTTCTCCAAGGACTAGTCCCTCCTGGCCAAGTGCCCTAAGTATGAGACAGAGTTTCAAGATACTTGCCTCCATGGAGAATTTGGCTGCACTTTCTCCAAGACATATTTGTTCTTTTGGCAGTCCATGGTATATTCAATACTCTTTTCCAACACCACAGCTCAAAGGCATCAATTCTTCTTCTGTCATCTTTATTCATTGTCCAGGTCTCAGTTGCATAGCAAGTCAGTGAAAAGACCATCTCCTGAAACAGAGGCACCTTAATCCTCAGAGTGGCATCTGTACTTCTCAATAATTTAGAGCGGTTCCTGACTGCAGACTTTCCAATGCAATATGTCTCCAGATATCCTGATTGCTGTTACCAAGGGCGTGATTATGAATCCAAGTAAGATGAAGTTGTTGACACTTCCAATCTTTTCTTCAACTACATGATGTTTCTGATACTTCCAGCAGTAAGAATTTTTGTTTCCTTGACATTGAGATGTAATCAAGTCTTTCTCACTCACAGCAAGCGAAGTTGTGTTATTGCCATACTGCAGGTTATTGATTAATCTTCCTCCAATCTTGATGTCACATTCTTCTTAACAGAATCCAGCTTCTTAAATTTGCTTAGCATACAGATTAAATAGAGATAATACAACCTTGATGCATTCTCTTCATCAATACCATAACCAAATACATTAATTTTTCCATTTTCTTTATTCATTTTTTTTCTATAATTATATTTTATTAATTTTCATAAACATTTACAG
>NW_006400005.1:1989494-1994766 GCF_000299155.1 Elephantulus edwardii
ACATCCTCCCACAACTCATCTGGTCTTCGCTCATTAGTGTTCAAGGCCTCAAACCTGTTCCTGAGATGATTCTGAAATTCAGGTGGTGTTCCCTTGCTCTGTTCACACAACAGCCTCCTGGTCTAGGTATAGGTTCTACACGAGCACCGTGAAGAGCTCCAGGATTCCCATTTTTCTCAATGTCAACCACAACTTGTTATTATCCATACTATCAAATGTCTTTGCATAGTCAATAGAGGGCTAAAAGACATTCTCTAGTATTGCTCACTTTCAGCCATGATCCATCTAACATCAGCAATGATATCCCTGGTGCCACGGCCTTGTCTAATGCCTTATAATTTACATTAACAATTAGACAATAATATTATTACAATAACATAAATAATTTTTTAATTAGTATAATTGTTGTTCAGTAGAAGAAAAATAATTGAAAAATTAAGTAATTTCATTTCTAATTAAGTGAATTAAAAGGAAAACAATTGAAGTATTAAGTTCTTTGTAATTAAATGAACTTAATATTTTATATTTTGGATGATAAGAGAAGCAGATTTCTATTTAAAAATTGCTAGATATTCATATGCTGATGTTGTTGTTGATTGCCTTCAAGTCAAACACAACTCATAGCAACCCTATGAACAAAGGCCTGAAGCCCCTCTAAAACTATTGACATTTATCAAAGTTAACAGAGTTTCCAGAAGCATGCTGTTTAGGAAGTGGATGCCACTCCTGCTTTCATAGACATTCATACAGATCTTTTAAATTTACTTTTAAGCACCTGACATATACTTAGTGGCTTGGATAACTTTTGTAGAATAAAGTACTAAGAACTATAAAAATTTTAACAAAGCCCCCAAGTACAGGCAAAAGCATGGAGTGCCACATGTTTTAGACTAAGAAGTAAACCCAGTAAGATTTTTTCCACCCAAACCCAGTAAGATTTATAGATAGATAGACAGACAGATAGATACTGTGAGAAAGCCAAACAGAGAGAAATTTTAAAGAAATGGCCCACACGTATGTAGAGGCTGAAAAATCCTAAACCTGTGAGTCAGACAATAGGATAGAAGTGTTCGGGGGTTCTATAGAATCCAAGCAGTTGGCAAGCCAAGTCCAAAGAAGCATCATGCACTTTCAGAGTAAAAGTTGATGAATCCAAGATCAGGCAGCCAGAATCAAAGATTGTAGGATCAAGTGCTAACATCATGAGCTAGATGCAAGCTCAGCCAGACTACTCTCTAGTTTTGTGCAGATATTTAATGCAGGCAAAACCCTGAGTAGTTTTCTCCTTTAACAAACCAGGCTCAAAATATGTTTATTAGCCTCTAATCCTGCCTCACTAACATCATGTGTTGTTGCTATTATTGTTATATGTCATGGAACCAGACCAGATTCAGCTGACCATTAAGAGCTGACCAGAAACAAGTATTCGACAATACCATCTCAGACACAGATTTCATAATGAAAGTTTAGAAAATCTCACAGAGCTTTCAGAAGAAAAAGACTGATACCTATTACAAAATGGGCAAGAGACATGGAAAGACTTTTCACAGTGGAGGAGTTTCGGATAGCCGATAGCCACATGAAGAAATGTTCTAAATCACTGGCAATAAGACAGACACAATTCAAAATCACAATGAGATACCATCTTACCTTAGTAGCAGTGGCAAATTTTAGCAGGTCAGCAAGTAAAAAATGTTGACGAGGATGTGGTGAGATTGTAAAATGGCACAATAACTCTGAAAGGCAGTTTGGCATTTCCTCCAAAAGTTGAACAAAGTCCATATGACCTAGCTATTCCACTGCTTGGAATATTCCCTGAAAAAATGAAATCTGAGGCAGAGACTTGTACACCAGTGTTCACAGCAGTGTTATTCACCATAACAAGAACATGGAAAGGGCACAATTATCCAAACACAAATGAATAGATAGAGAAATTTTTGTACATTCACACAACGTAATACCTTGTGGCACACAGGAGCAATGATTTTGTAAATTACCTCCCAACTTGGGAGGGGCTGGAGAGCATTATGATGAGTGAGTGAATTAACTCAGTCTCATAAAGACAAGTATTGTAGAGTGAGTACAACTATCCAAGGAGGGGGAGGGGTTTAACCATCGGATCACACTATTTAATGGGTAGAGGAAGGGATGGGTAAAAGGAAGGTGAAAAACACAGAGTGTAAAACAATGTATACGAGGATATGAACAGACACTTCACCAAAGAAGACATTCAGATGGTGAACAAACACATCATGAAGAAACGTTCAAAATTCCTAGCTGTAAAAGAGGTGCAGATCAAAACAACTATAAGATATCACCTCACCCTAGTAACAATAACAAAATTTAACAGAACAGCAAACAACAAATGCTGGTGAGGTTGCAGAGAAACTGGAACCCTTATTCACAGTTGGTGGGAGTGTAAAATGGTTCAACCACCATGGAATGCAATATGGCATTTTCTCAAAAAGTTGGAAATAGACCATTTTGCCCAGCATTTCCACTACTGGGAATGTACCCTAAAGAAACTAGAATTGCCACCCACGCAGATATATGCATACCCATATTTATTGCTTCTTTTTTCACAATAGCAAAGAGTTGGAAACAACCCAAGTGCCCATCAACAAACGGATAGATAGAGAAGCTGTGGTATACTCACACAGTGGAATATTATGCAGCACTGAAAAACAAAGAACTCATAGAATATTATGTAAAATGGGTGACCATAGAGGACATTATGCTGAGTGAAATTCCTCAGTAAAAAAAGACAAATATGATATAATTTAATTTATAATTTATAATTTATAATATGGCACTGTTATAAAACAGGATTGACATGAGGGTTGGGCTGAAACTAAAAGGAGATAAACAATGTACATTGAAACAGACAAGGAAGAAAACCATGTAAAAGAATATATGATTAGGTATTATTGGCATGACATTAGTGCAGAATAAGAGCTGCAAAATAAAGTGGTCTGGGGGAGGGGACTGTATAACAGTGAAAGAACTTCTTTTTCCAAAGGGAAAAAAGTTAACAAGGGGGGTAGGGGAGGCAGGGAGGAAAATGTGCAACAATAAATGAATGGAAATCCAAGTTCTTTATAAATTTTCACCAAAATCTCAATTTTAAAAATTTTAAAAATTAACTTAATGAACTTTGCATTTAAACCAGTATAACATTTTTTTTAAAAAGAGGGTGATTTCAGAGTCAGTAAATCACAAGAGAGGTGACTGGTCATCTTTCTCTCAAGAAGCAGCTGGTGGGTTTGAATCACATGCTTTTCCGTTATCAGTACAACTCTTTACCCACTTGGTCACAACACATAGGATAGTTGCATTATACTGAAGTACTTAAATCATTGGCATGTTGACACTCAATACTAATGACCAGAGTTCATGTCTTGTCAACTTTTTGTTGTTGTTGTTGTTGTTGTCAGACACCATTGAGGTGACTACAGTTCATACTGACCTCATAAACAACAGATGGAAATCTTGTCCTATTCTGTGCCATCTTCACCATTTCGGATATGCTTAAGACCATTGTTAAAGTCACTGTGTCAAGCCATCTTGTTAAGGATCGATCTTTCTCTCTTATTCTGATTCTCCATCTTTCCAAGCACGATGCCTTTTTCCAAGGTTTGACTCTTCTGACAACATAGCCAAAGTCCAGGAGACAAAGTTTTACCATCCTTTCCCTCAAGGAGCATCTGTTCACACTTTCTTCAAGGCAGACTTTTTTGTTCTTTGGGAAGTCCATGGGCTGGCTATTCAAGGACCTTTATACTTCTCATTAAATAATATATAATCTCTACACACAACAATTATAAAATTTGCACCTAACATGATATGGCTAACATGTGTGTAACCAGAAGTATATAAGTCCTGTTCATTTTATATTTAATGAAGAAGAAAACAAAAATATTTCATGCAAACATTCAAGGAAGGGTATTCATCACAATTATTATAGCTTATGCAACTGAATACATTGTCATAGATCATATATAGAACATTTCCCACCACCATTCTATACTTCCTGTGCCCTCCTTAAACAAGTGGTTGTAGTGTTGATCTTTAGAATGACCTAAACCTTCATTCCTGAAAGTTATAGGCCACTAGCAGTCATGTGAGAATGGGGTTACTGTAGTTGTTCCATTGCTTTTAATCACAGGGTATGGTGATACTAAAAGACAACCTAAAAGATAGTCTATATTCCAGACATAATCTTACCTCCAATATCTAATATCAATCCAATTTCTTCCTGGTAATCAGAATTAATCACACTAGACAATATATTCATTAACTTCTTCACCTGTTGATTTAGAGTCATGAGCAAACCAAGTGGCCAGAGAGCATTCTTAACTTTCAGCAAAACCATCAGTCATATATATCCAGCTAGGAGTACCCCTCCCTCTGTAGAGCCCATAATTTCAGGACTAGAAAGCAACAATTTTGTAAATAAGTCCCTGGGGTAATAGTGGTGTCTCTCTCATTTTCAACCATTGGTTCCTAGACCCACATCTCCTGATGATTAGAAAATAACAGGTTTATATCTTGGAAACTGCTTTAGAACGTATAAAGCTTCTGGAGAACTTATCCCAACTATTCAATGTTGTGCTATTGTTGTTGTCATTACAAGTCATTGAGTCAACTACAACTCATATCAACCCTATGAACAATAGCTCTGACTTCTGCCCTAATTTAAGCCAATCTCACTCTCTCTGACACACCTGCCCCCACTGATGCAGTTACTGTGTTAATCCATCTCAACCAGGATCTGCCTTTCCTGTACTGACTCTCTATCCTTCCAAGTGAGATATCCTCCAAAATCTGGTCCCTCCTGGCAACATGCCCAAATTATGTGAGACAGAGTTACAAAATAGTGCCTCCAAGGATCAGCTTGGCTTCGCTCTCTCTAGGGAAGATCTATTTGTTGGATTGACAGCCCATGGTATGTTCAATACTCTGCTCCAGTGCCACAACTCAAAGAGGCTGATTCTTCTTCTTTCATCCTTCATCATTGTACAGCAAGCAATTGAGAATACCATGGCCTGAATCAAGTACACCTTAGTCTCTAGATCAATGTTGTTGTTGTTATGTGCCGTCGAGTCATTTACGACTCATAGCGACCCTATGCACAACAGCCCTAAACCCTGCTCTATCCTGCGCCAACCGCACTGCCTCTGAAACACCAACCCCGATTACCCCAGTCACCGAATCAATTCATCTCATAGAGGGTCTTCCCCTCCTGCGCTGCCCCTCCACCCTCCCAAGCATG
>NW_006400005.1:1994866-1999264 GCF_000299155.1 Elephantulus edwardii
TCGCTCCTCTCTTTCAAAAGTAAAAGAAAGACTCCCTCCCTGGTACACAATCCCGCCGCACCCCTCCCACCCTGTGAACAGGCCTCTTGCAGCAAATTTCACCTATATAGTAATATACATTTGATTTCTTGACTACCTTTCCCATAAGTATTGATTATATAGTCAAGAAAATTGCAAACTTGAATCTCTTCTCTGTTCATCATAATGTTGCTTATTGACCCAGTTTGGTTAATACCATACTGACAGAAGTAACCTTTGATATTCATCATTAAATGCATCAAGCCCTCTTCTCTTTCAGCAAGGAAAATTGTACCATCTATATGTTTCAGTTTTTAATGAGTCTTCATCCCATCCTAAGGCTATGCTTTTCTTCACAATCCAATTTCTCGTATTATTTGCTCAATATACAGACTAAAGACATGTGGTAAAGATTATAACGCTGACATCGTTCCTGATTTTCAACTATGTACAATTAAATGTCCTTTCATTCCTATTTTTTGCAATGTTACTCCTAATTTATTATTATCTACTTCTCTTAATGTCTTTCTTTTTAACTTAGATTCCCAATCTTCAAAAATTCCAGAGGCTTATTTAAAGAAAATGAGAACTTCAGAATATGTATTTTTTTGCTCATGCAAAATCTATATATGCACCAAAATAACAGTTGTTTGAGAAAAAAAACAAGAAACTGCATGGTTTAAAATAAGGAAATGTGTGCATCTGGATTGCATCTTTTCTTTATGCTTATTCAATCTGTATGTTGTTCTTGTTAAGTGCTGTAGAGTCAAAGATGACTCTTAGGGATCCTATGAACAAAAGACGTGAACATTTGTATAACTTTCATTGTTTCTCCACATTCATAGAGTTTTCAGAGGCAAGCCATTTCAAAAGTGGATGCTACTCCTGCTTCCAAGCTCGTTTTAATCGGGAAGCTCCACCAAACACTGTCCACCATAGATAACCATTATCGCATTTGACACATCATTGTCACAGTGTTTAGCATCACAGCAACCATGAGTTACCTCTGCACAGCAATGCACAGACCAGTGCTCTACCACTTAGAAGAATGTTTGACCAAAAACAATTAAAACCAGGCCTGAGGGCTGCAGATTAAAATCGCCTACCTTTGGCTTGGTGGTATAATTTTCTATCTACTAGGCCAACAGAGCTCTATTGTTGTTGTTGTTGCTGTTGCTGTTGTTGTTGCTGTTGTTGAGTGCCGTAGAGTCATAGGCTTATAATGACCCTATGAATGAAAAACCTGACCATTTGTATAACTTTTGTTGTTTCTCCACGTTATAGAGTTTCTGGAGGCAAGCCATTTCAGAAGTAGATGCCACTCCTGCTTCCAAGCTTGTTTTAATTGGGAAGCTCCACCAAACACTGTCTACCATAGGTAACCATTATCGCATTTGACACATTGTCACAGTGTTTAGGATCACAGCAAACAAGAGCTACCTCAGTTTGTATACTGAACAAATTTGAGAAGCTAGACTATACAGAGAAGAGAGTGTCATCAGAATTGGAGGAATACTCATCAACAACCTGGATTGTAGTTAACAGAACTTTGCTTGCCGAAAGAGAAGATGTGAAACACTACATCTTTCAATGTGGATTACATCTCTGTGTCAAGACATTTTACATCACAGCATAAATCTTTATCACTGGACCAGTAGGCAACATGATGAGAAAGGATTAACATTGTCAACAACTTCATTTTTCATGGATCCACAGTCAACAAGAAATCAAAAGACATATTGCACTGTGAAAAATCTGCTGTAAAAGACCTCTCCCAAGTGCTAATGAGAAAGATTTCTATTTAAAGACTAAAGTGTGTACAATCCAAACCATGATATTTTCCATTTCTTCCTATGTATCTGGAAGTTTGACAATGAATAACAGAAGAAGAATCAATACTTCTGAATTGTGTTATTGGAGAAGAATACTAAATATCCTATGGATTGACAAAAGAACAAACAATTCTGCCTTGGAGGAAATGCAAGCAAGATAGCCCTAAAACTCATTAATAGTGAAACTTCATCTCATACAGTTTGGGCATGTTGTCAAGTGGGGCCAGACCTTGGTAAAACACATAATTTTGGAAAGGTAGAATAGGGTAGTTATGAATTGTAGCCAACTGGACATCACATAACAATAACAATCAGAGAAAAAGAAGACCAAAAAATGGATTGGCACAGTAATCATAACCATGGTGCCAAGCATGTCAGATTGTGAGAATGTCTCAGGTTAGGTCAAGGTTATGATCTGTTGTTCACAGGGTAGTTATGAGTTGTCGTCACCCTGAAAGCACATAACAATAACCACACCATATTTAGTGTGGTTTCAGTCTTTGACAAAATTACCTCTGGCCCTAGTGGAATAGGAAATGCTTGACAAAACAGCAGGCAAGCTCCATCTACTGATTTCTTTTCAGCTTGCTGGGTAGTATTTGCCCCAAACCTGTTTGTCTCAACCAATTTTGCATTATTTCTACCCAAGAAAAGCATCTAAAATTTTTTTCACTGCTCACCTTCTTCATGAAAGTTTACTACCACATATATATTTGCATACTATGTTTGTCTGTGTTTCATATGTAAAAAAAGAAAGTATAAAACTTGCTTTTTTTAGTCAGTGAAAGATTTTAACATAAAAATTAATAATTAAATAGCTATTAACATTTATCTTAACTTTATAACTATTTTCTGAATATTAGAGAAAATTATTATATAAGAATTTATATTAACAATTAGATAATGTTGTTGTTGTTAGGTGCCATCAAGTCGAGTACAATTCATAATGATCCTATGAACAAAAGATCTGAACCCTGCTCTATACTGCACCATCCTCACACTTCCTGAAACACTAGAGCCCATTCCGGCAGTTACCGTGTCAATCCACCTGGCTGAGGGTCTTCCTCTCCTTTGCTGAACCCCCACCCTTCCCAGGATCATGTCCCTCTCCAAGGAATACATGTCCAAAGTATGGCAAAGTCTCATAATTCTTGTTTCCAAAGAGCACTCTGGCAGCACTCTCTCCAAGACATATCTGTACTCTCTGCAAGACATATCTGTTTGTTCTTTTGGCCATCCATGGGATGTTCAGTGCTCTTCTTCAACACCACAGCTCAAAGGCATCAATTATTTTTTTATCATCCCTATTCATTGTCCAGCTGCCTATCAGTCCAGTGGTAAGAATCTTTGTTTTTTTGACATTGAAATGCAATCTATACTGAAAGCTGCATTCCTTGATCTTATGCAACAAGTGCTTCAAGTCCTCCTCACTTTCAGCAAGCAAGATTGTGTCATCTGCATGCAACAGGTTATTGATAAGTCTCCCTCCAATCCTGATGACACATTCTTCTTCAGTGAGTCCATCTCCTCAAATAATTTGCTCAGCATACAGATTGAATAGGTACAGAGAGAGAGTACAACCTTGACACACTGCCTTCTTGTTGTTGTGCTGTTATAATGTGCTGTCGAGTTGTTTGCGACTCATAGGGACCCAATGTACAACAGCCATAAACCATGCTCTATCCTGTACCAATCTCATTGCCTCTGACACACCCATCCTGATTACCCCAGTCACTGAATCAATCCACCTCATAGAGGGTCTTCCCCTCCTGCGCTGTCCCTCTACTCTACCCAGCATGATGTTCCTCTCTAAAGACCTGTCTCTCCTTACAAGTCCAAAGTATGTCAGACGAAGCCCCAGAATCCTTGCTTCCAAGGAGCAGCCTGGTTTAACCCTCTATAGGATGGATCTGTTGGTTTTCTTGGCAGTCCATGGTACATTCAATACTCTTCTCCAGCATCACAGCTCAAAGGTGAAAATTCTCCTTCTATCCTCCCTAGTCATTATCCAACTCTCTGATGCATAACAAGTGATTGCAAAAACCATGGCCTGTATCAGGCGGACCTTAGTTTCCAGAGAGACACCGTTGCTCGTGAGTACTTTAGAGAGGTCCCTAACCGCAGACCTTCCCATCGCAATGTTTTTTTTTTTTTATTTCCTGGCTACTGGTGCCAAGATTGTTGACCGTGGAGCCGAGCAAACTGAAGCTGGGAAAAATCTCAATCTCTCCACCATCCATCATGATGCTACCGATTGGTCCAGCGGTGAGAATTTTTGTCCTCTTGACATTGAGCCTCAGTCCATATTGAAGGCTGCAGTCCTTGACCCTCTGCAGTAACTACATGAGGTCTCCTCAGTTTCAGCGAGCAAGGTTGTGTCATCTGCATAACGCAGATTGTTGATAGATCGTCCACCAATCCTAACACCATGCTTCTCCTCACAGAGCCCAGCCTCTCAGATAATCTGCTCTACATACTGGTTGAAAAGATATGGAGATAGGACACATCGCTGACATACACCCTTCCCAATTTTGAACCATGCAGTGTT
>NW_006400005.1:2007315-2014941 GCF_000299155.1 Elephantulus edwardii
TGTGTCATCTGCATAACGCAGATTGTTAATAGATCTTCCACCAATCCTGATGACACAATTCTCCTCATAGAGCCCAGCCTCTCGGATAATCTGTTCTGTATACATGTTGAAAAGGTATGGAGACAATATAACACAAAATATGTCTTTTGAAGGCCATTCCATCATTTTGTCAAAGAAGCTGCTTCAGGATGGTGGGAAACATAGTAATATCAGTGAGCCCCAAGAACATAGTCCTATTGTTCCATTTCTTTTGCTCTGAAGTGAGTTTCTTGATCTATCAATGCCGTGCCAGATACTATGGCAATGAAGAAGTATTCTTTAAGTCCATGAGTGAAGGCAAAAGCCATATCTAAAGTAAGTTTTGTTTTCCTAAGAGCAAAATGCTGCTCTATGAGAGAAGCAGTCCAATGTAGTTAACTTGCTAGTAAATTACTGGCTAATCAACCTGAGAACTTGTCTTCATAATGAGAGCTTAGTGTTGGTCTCTGTGATTGGCGACTAAGGACACAATAGTAATGGTAGTCAAGTGGATTTTGATGAGTAGAAGCCCATGTTGCTGAGCATTTGAATAACCTCCATTTTTACCTAAGGCCACATTGTTCACGAGCCCACTAGGCAATGACCAAAGTTGCTGGGGAAAGCAGCTGACTGATTTCCACAGAGCATATAGTCCTGTTGACTTGGTTGTTAAAAACCTACTCTGTTGATGTCACCCTTTGTAGAGCACATAAATGAGACATGAATATTTTAACTTCTTTGGCCCAGTCAGAGAGATCTATACACCATATGTCTTTGTCACTAGTTTTCCTTACGTGTATGCACTTGCACAGCTGCCCATTCTCCTTCCAAGTAAAATGAACAGCAAGGTGCACTGATCAGAGTTCTCCCCATTATTCTTCAGGAAGGGCAAACATGAGCAATCTCCACAAGATAGTCAATTTTAGTCAATTTGTTGTTGTTGTCGTGTGCCTTCAAGTCAACTATGACACATGAAAAATGGCTCTGAATCTTTGCTTATCCGGATCCATCCTCACCATCTCTGACACATTGTGTCAGTCACACATCTCAGTCACTGTGTCAATCCATGTCATCCATGGTCTTCCTGGGGGCATTGATTCTCCTTTTGTCATCTTTAGATACTGTTCAGCTTTCAGATGCATAGCTAGCAATTGAAAAGAACATTACATGGATCAGGCGCACCTGATCTTAGACTGACATCATTGTTCTTTAGCACTCTGGAGAGGTCCTGACAGCAGATTTTCCCAGTGTAACTCATCTTTTGATTTCCTGACTGCTGGTGCCAAGAGTATTGATTATGGATCTGAGCAAAATAAAATCTTTAGCAACCTAAATCTTTTCTCCACCTATCATGATACTGCCTATTGGCCTGGTGGTAATAATTTTTGTTTTCTTGATGTTGAGATCAAAGTGTCAACAAGTTATCCTTTTTAAAGAAAAATGTGTATTGGTTTATTCACAAAGCTTGTAAGCATTGTTTTTCACACCAAATATTTCCCATTGCCTTCACCTTCCACCCTCCATCCATCAAATTGTGCGACTGAATGATTAACGTTTCCCTCAATTCTCAGCACTTTGTTCCCACACTCCAATCCCCTCTTGGATCCTCATATTCATTCTATAATGATGGTATTATACAGTATTTGTTATTCTGGGAATGAGTTAGTTCACTTAGCATAATGCTTTACAGTTCCTCCCAAGTTAGGTAGAAATTAACCAAATCATTGCTCCTGCATGCTGTGTAGTATTCTATTATGTGAATGTACCATAATTTCTCAATCCATTCAGTTGTAGTTGGACATTCAGACTTACGTTACGAAGATGACACAATCTTGCTTGCTGAAAGTGAAGAAGACTTGAAGCACATAATTCAGAATATCAAAGACTACCACCTTCAATATAGGTTACATTTCAACATCAAGATATCAAAATTCTTTACCACTGGACCAATAGGCAACATCATGATAGGTGGAGAGAAGATTAAAGTTGTCAATTATTTCATTTTACTTGAATCCACAAACAGCAGCAATGGGACTAGTAGTCAAGAAATCAGAAGACATCTTGCATAAGTTAAATGTGCTGTCAAGGATCTCTCCGAAGTTCTAAAAAGGAAAGATGTCAGTTTAAAGAGTAAAGTTCACCTTATGATCCAAGCCATAGTATTTTCAATCGCTCTTTATGCATCTGGAGTTTGGATAGTGAATAAGAAAGACCAAAGAAGAATCAATGCCTTCAAACTGTGATATTGGCAAAGACTGTGGAATATACTATGGGATTCAAAAATAACAAACAAATCTGTCTTGAAAGAAGGGTTGCCAGAGTGTTTCTTAGATACTAGGATGGTGAATCTTCATATCATTTACTTTGGGTTTATTTTCATGAGTAACCAGTCCTTTGGGTCAGACATCTTGCTGGGAAAGGAAGAGTGTCAGCAAAAGATAGGAAGGCCTCGGAGAGCCTAGTTTTTGTTCATTTGTAATAATATATATATAGTGCAACTTCTGTACACTCGAAGCAACTTGTATAATACTGAGAGGAAATCTAAAGTCCATTAAGAGACATGAAATACTACTGAATAAAATGTTATTAGATAGGATTAAGATCTAGAGGGTGATAACAATTGTAGTATCTAATTTTAGGTCCCTATGAACCAATTGCTGCCTCTTTGGAGTAATATTACTCCCAATGAGAATGCATGTCTGGAGGTATTTCAAGGGTTTGGAGCTGAAATAAACTCTCTTGGAGCAAAAGCCTGATAGCAATCACCACAGCTGCTTTTCCATCAGCCACCTGGAATACAGAGAAAGATATAATTAAAGCTCTACTATTTACCTGCATAAAAGTCCCAGCTGACTCTTTACCACTGAAGCCATCCTTACTATCTCCTATTATTATAACTATTAGAACTGAGTCATCTGCCTTCAGCCACCTCCTTCTTTACACACATTGCCCCAAACACCAGTGTTAGATACTGGCATACATTCAAGGACTGAGAAGTCATAAATATTTACATTTACTCTGATATCATCATCACAAATTGGATGAAGGACAAAATTTCATTTGATTACATATTAAAATGTAATAAAGAATGGTTTTCAAGAGTAAAATAAAAAGCTTTTGTCATTGAAAAAAGTTTAAATGACAAGAAAGAATACGAACTTTGGCTTTAACTTAAAGCAATTTCTAATTATGTTGTTGTTAGGTGTCATCAAGTCGAGTAGAACCCACAACGATGCTCTGAACAAGATCTGAACCCCGTCATATCCTATGTCAAACATCCTCACACTTCCTGACACATTACAGCCCATTGTAGCAGTTACCATGTCAACCCATCTGGTGGAGGGTCTTCCTCTCCTTCACAAACCCTCTCTCTTTTCAAGCATTATGTCCTTCCCCAAGGAATAGCCCCTCTTAGCAATATGCCTGATGTATGTGAGGCAAAACCTCGACATCTTTGCCTCCACAGAGCTCTCTGGCTGCACACTCTCCATGACATATTTGTTTGTTCTCTTGGCCATCCATGAGCTATTCAGTGATTCTCTACAAAGCCACAGCTCAAAGACACAGATTCTTCTTCTGTCGTCCTTACTCATTGTCCCACTCTCAGATGTGTAGCAACTGATTAGAAAGACCACGGCCTTAATCAGGCACACTGTAGTTCTCAGACTAACCTCAATTCTCCTCAATAATTTGGAAGAGTCCCTAAGTGCAAACTTGACCAGAGCAATACATTTCCTGATTTCCTCACTGCTAGTACCAAGGGTGTTAATCGTGGATCAAAATTAGATGAAGTTGTTGACAGTTTCAATCTTTTCTCCATCTATCATAATGTTACCTATTGATCCAGTGGTAAGCATCTTTGTTTTCTTGACACTGAGATGCAATCTGTATTGAAGGCTGTCTTCTTTGCTCTTCTGAAACAAGTACTTCAAGTCTTCCTCATTTTCAATAAGCAAGGTTGTGTCATCTGCAAATTATTGATGAGTCTTCCTCTAATCCTGACACCATCTTCCTCCTCATAAAGTCCAGCATCTCGAATAATTTGCTCAGCATACAGATTGAATAGGTATGGAGAGATTACAACCCTGATACACTCACTCTCTTCTTAATTTTAAACTGTGTCATGTAAAAGGCAGTCTTCCAGGATTGTATGTAGGTATTTATGTAACAAGAGGGAGCTCTGATGGCCTAATTGATAGGGAGTTATGCTGCTAACCCAAGGTGGCTCCTCTCATTAGAATCCACCAGTGGCTCTGTGGGATAAAGATGGATAAACTCCTTTTATGTGACTTGTAGCCTCTCAAAAACCACTGTAGGGTAAACTATGAGTGGTTTCTGATTCAAGGGCAATGAGTTTGAGGGGATTTTATGTAACAATAGAGAAAACTCCTGCTTTCCACTAATCTATTTGCTTGGGCTGGTCTTTCTGAGTGTTGGGGGGGAAAATTATTCCTAATTGGCTTCTTCTAAGAAGTCCTGGTGCAATTATGACTGAATACTCAGCTAACTGAAAATATATGAAGGCTCCATGGGAAAACCATGTGAAAATATGCTCCCGTAAAGATTCAGAGCCTTGGATGTCTGTGACACAGTTCTGTAGAATCTCTATGAGTTGGACATTCTAAAAGGAATGGATTTATGTTCTTGCTGATTTGCTTGGTTCAATTATCTTCTGCAAACATTCTTTCACTGGAGAGCAAATGGCCAGAAGGAATAGAAGAATAGTCACTATGGCATTGTTAGTCCTTACCTCAGGGAGATTCAGGTCCACATGTGCTCTTCCCTCTTTGCAGAGAATTCAGACATTCTTATTTAGGCGCTTAGCTGAAGATGAGGATTTTTGTTGTCTTTTTGTTGAAGTATGATACATACTGAAGCTGATTGTCTTTAATCTTCTTCAGTAAGTATTTGAGTCTTCACTTCCTGCAGATAAGTTTGTGCCATTGGTGTAGTTTAGGTTATTGATGAGTCTTGCTCCAAACTTGATGCTACATTCATCTCTGTATAATTTATCTTTTCAAATTATTTGCTCAGCATACAGATTGAATAGACATGGAACCCTCATGACATCTGCTTTGATTTTAAACCCTGTTCTGTTTGGACAACTGTTTCTTGGTCTAGGTATATGTTTTACATGAGCACAATCAAATGTTCTATGATTCCCATTCTTTTCAGTGTTAGCTAAAATTTGTTGTGAGCCACATAATCAGATGCTACTGCACAGCCAGTAACACACAAGTAATCATCTTTCAGATATTCTCTGCTTTGAGCCACGATTCGTCTGATATCAGTAAACGTATTCCTAATTCCATGGCCTTTTGTGAATCCAGTTTCAACCAGTAAAGAATATATAGTAGGAACTCCTGTGAGACTGTTCTACTCTCTTGTACAGGGTTATTCTGCACTGGAATAGACTCTACAGCAATCTACTAACTATACATAAAACTAACAATATAGCAAGCTCTGGTGACCTAGTGACAAGAAGCTGTTCTTCAATACCAAAGGTGTGTGGTTCAAATCCACCAGATGTCTGCTGGAGAAGAAGGGACAATTTCCTCCTGTGCCAGCCAGGAGGACTGTATGTGTATCCAATTCAATGATACACATACACAACGGGGGGGGGGGGCACAAACAAACAAACAAGAAAACAAACTAACAATATGCTCGTTGAAGCTGGGTTATATTTCTACTTTGGTCACTTCCTTGAATCAGCCCGTCAGGAGTTTGTTCAGTAGCTTCAGGTGTACAGAGTAGTCCAGATACATAGAAGCAGAATCTTAGGGAGAAAATGGATATGGACATTTTCAGCTTAAAATTTCACAGGAATGATATTTTCTCATTGTGGGATTCAGGTAGATTTCCTATAGATGAAGCAGAAATTCACTTGACCTACATTTGTCATGACAAAGCCCAGTTTCTAATAAAAATTTTATTGCAATTCTACCAAAATTAAAAGTTTTTCCTTTGTGGATTCTAGAGTCTATATTATCTTCAGTATCTCATGTGCAGTGAAAAATAGTTGAGCTTTCGGAAGTTTAAAGGTTCTGGCCTTTTGAGTTTGACTCACTGGGAAATAGTAACTACCATTTTCCAGAAAAAAGTAATGGAAAAGGAAGTTTGAAAAGAGATGAAGAAGAAATTTAGAGATTTACAGACAGATTGAGAATAAAGTGTCATTAATATCAGATTATTTCATTTAAAAACAAACAAAAAATAAATGTTTCTACCTGCTTTAATTAAGGTCATGCTTCCAGGGTTTAAGTTCAGTCCAAAGTACTGAAAATACTTGCAGATATGATTGCATAACCGAGGGAGGTAATTATACAGAATTGTAAAGCAAGGAAGCAGCAGAATATTTTAAAAATTTAGTTATATGTGAAATCTAGTTGGAAATAACATAGACTTAATATTAATTCTCAATAGAACCCATAATAGTTATTAGGCAGATGTCCCATCTATGCCAAAAAAAGGAGTTCACCATCAAACAACAAATGCTGGCAAGGTTGTGGGGAAATGAACCCTTATTCACTGTTGGTGTAAGTGTAAAATGGTGCAACCACTGTGGAAGGCAGTGCAGCACTTTCTCAAAAAGTTGCAAATAGAGATACCATTTGACCCAGCAATTCCACTACTGGGACTATACCCCAAAGAGACCATAACTGCCACTCAAGCAGACATATTCACACCCATGTTTATTGCAGCTTTGTTCACAATAGTAAGGAGTTGGAAACAACCTAAGTGCCCATCAGCAAACGAATGGATGCAGAAGCTGTGGTATATTCGCACAATGGAATACTATGCTTCATTCGAAAACAAGGAACTCATGCAATATTATTTAAAATGGGTGAACCTGGAGGACATTATGCTGAGTGAAATATCTCAGTCACATAGGGACAATTACTGCATAGTGCCACTGTTGTAAAACAGGACTGATATCGGGGTTGAGGGGAGACAGAAAGATGGGATAAATAATGTATTCTGCATTGAAACAGATGAGGGAGAAAACTCTTTAAAAGGGATGTGTAATTAGGTATTATTGTTATGACAGGAGTCCAGAATGAAGGCTGCATAGTGGAGTGGACCTGGGGGAAAGGATTGTAAAACAATGAAAGAATTTTTCTTTTACTTTTCAAAGAGAAAAGTGTACTGGGCTGGGGGGGGGCAGGGAGAAAAGTGCAATGATGAATGAGTGGAAATCCAAGGTCTCTGTAAATTTTCATTAAAATTAATAATAAAGAATTTTTTTTAAAAAATTAGTTCACTAGATGCATCCAGAATTGTCTACTAACAAGTTACATTACCCAAAATTAACTTCATTCTCTTTTAAAATACTTTCACTGGAGCATCTTTTAAAGACATTTGAGAAAATATTTCATTTATGCATTGCAGACCTGTAGAAACAGGTTGTGAAGTTGATTCATAATCTTGACTAGAAAGTTCAGAAAACACTGTTTTTGGCTATGCCCTATCTAACATTTTAATCAACAACTTAATTAATGATAAACATGCCATGGTCAGTACCTCTGGAGGCAGCTAACATGTTAAATAGCAAAATGGGAAATTTACAAAAACGCAATTGTTGTTGTTGTTGTTATGTGCCGTCGAGTC
>NW_006400005.1:2016461-2017923 GCF_000299155.1 Elephantulus edwardii
GCGGCTTGAACTTCTTCCTTCATCACCATAGGCTCTTGCTCATATGTTATTTCTTTAAATTCCTCTGTATCTGCCAATTCCTTTCTATATAATGACTCACTATATTCCTTCCAGATAAGGTATATTGAGTAAAAATTACATCAAACCAACATAAATATATAATTCAGAATTTCTTTTTTTTACTTAAAATCCATAACATATTTTTAAATTAATTTGGGACATTGAAACTAGTCACTGCTCTCTATGAAAGTTCATACAGGCATGCAGATTGAGAACATTATTTTATTTCCCCTTCTTTCATTTTGCTTATTCTTCTAATAAGTCCACCTGTATTAAGCAGTTGTTCTTTAAGAGAGCAATGCTTATGACAATACAGGTTGGTGTCAGCTTGGCAGGAATTGACTGGGAAAGAACTTGGTAAAGGCTTTACAAAAGAGAAACATTTCTAAATCCTGGAGTTCAAGGTTTAGAGCAAGGACCAACAGAATTATGTCTGCAGGCATAGTCTAGCCCACCATCTTTTTGTTGGTTGGTTGTTTAGAATAGCCCCAAAATATTCATGTTTTCCAATGACAAGGTCGGGGGGAGCGGAGAATAATGTCTCATGACACATGAGAATTATAATAAATCTAAAATTAAATGTTCATACTAAAGTTTTCTTGAAATACAACCACAATTAATTTGCATATGGTCTATGGCTACTTTCACATTTATAATGGTAAAATTGGTTCATTGCAAATGAGACTGCTTGACCTAGAAAGCTGAAAATATTTGTTATCTCACCCTGTACAGAAAAAAAAAAACAGCATTCAGGGTCACTCCTTGTTTTACATATACTTTGTGTACCCTGATGATCATATAAATATTTCCAAAGTGGTTGGAATTATTTTTTACTCCATACTTTGTGTTGTTTAAACTGCCTTCGAAATTAATTAGGAAAACTCATTCAGTAATTTAAGTAAGGTGGCATTTTAAATTGTATAGTTAATTTTCTGTCAGCTAAATTTTTTTTAAAGTCAAATAGTATCTCCTACAGAGATATATTCACAAACTCCCTTTCATACCCTTCTACTTTTTGCCTGTTCAAATTATCTGTCTCTTTATATGTTCCTTTAACAACAACTAAAAAATCGAATCAAATTAAATGTGCTTAAAGGAAATGGGGAAGATACGGCTAGGATCTGAAAAGACGGGGTAATGGCGGGCATAGTTTGCTGGTGATTAAATCTATAGAATGCAATTTATGAGAATGACTGTATTAACATAATGTCAATGAAGGAAAGTGTGAAACACGTAAAAAAAAAAAACACCAACAGAACAAAAACTGGCTAAAATTCAAACAAACAAAAAAAACCCCTCTATGAGATGGATTGATTCAGTGACTGGGGTAATCGGGATGGGAGTGTCAGAGACAGTGTGATTGGCACAGGGTAGAGCAGGGTTTAGGGCTATTGTACATAGG
>NW_006400005.1:2019397-2028901 GCF_000299155.1 Elephantulus edwardii
CTTCCAGTCAGTTGGCCAAGTGGTCGTTCTCCAGATTTCTTGGCACAACTTGGTGAGCACGTCCAGGGCAGCATCTGTTAACTGAAATATGTTAATTGGTATACCATCTATTCCTGGAGCCTTATTTTATAATTATGAATAATTATATGCATACCAATAAAAAAGTGTGTGAATGTTTTGTCATTAAATATTCCTCTATGTCACTTTTCATGATCTTAAAGCATTTCTTTTTTTTTATACCACAACATCGATGATTAATTTCTTATTAAGATATATTTATGAGTTTTTATTTTGTTTTGGTGTGTTTTATAATGAATGGTACTATCACATTTAATCACAACATAGATCAGATATTCATCAAAGTAACTGATGTTGTTGTTATGTGCCATTGACTCATAGTGACCCTATAAATAACAGATTTGCATTCTGTCATCTGTATCACCGTCAACATCTTTGAGCCCTTAGATGTAGTCAGTGTGTCAATACATCGTATTGAGAGTGCTCCACTCCTTCACTGAACCCCGTCTTTCCAATAATGGTACCCTCTCCAAGGAACAGTCCCACCTGACAACATGTCCAAAAGTATGTGAGATCAAGCTCCCCCATCCTTGACTCTAAGGAGCACCTTGGCTTCACTTTCTCCAAGATTTATATGTTCTTTTGGAATCTTATGGCTATTTAATGCTATTTTTCAACACCACAACTCATTGGCATCGATTCTTATTCTGTCAACTTTATTCATTATCCACTCTTAGATGCATAGCAGATGATTAGAAAGACCAGGACTTGAATCACATGTGCCTTAGTTTTAAAATGACATCATTGTTCTTTCAGACTTTATAGATATTACTCACAGTAGACTCCCAAAACTGTTTCCTGATTTCCTGACTGCTGATAAAAAGAGTGTTGATTGAGGATCCAAGTAAGATGAAATCATTTGATAACTTCATTCTTTTCTCCATTTATCACGATGTTACCTGCTGACTCAGTGGCGAGGATTTCTATTTTCTCAGTGTTGAGAGGTAACCCACAGTGCCTGATTTTCTGCAGCAAGCACTTCAAGCCCCCCTCACTCTCAGCAAGCAAAGTAGTCTCATCTGTATAAAGTAGGTTTTTGTTGAGTCTTCCTCTAATCTTGATCCCAAATTCTAATTCAGGAAGGCCAACTCAGCATACAGATTGAGTAGGTATGGAGAAAAGATACCTCTGATGCACACCTTTCTCTGTTTTAAACTATGCATTATTCCCTTCCACTGTTCAGAAGAGAGCTTCTTGGTCTAGCTATAGACTTCACACAAGAATAATTAAATGTCTGGAATTCCTGTTTTTCTAAATATTAGCCATAGTTTGTCATTAACCACACAGTTAAATGCCTTTGCAGAGCTAATAAAACACAGACAGACATTCTTCTGGTAGTCTCTGCTTTCCACCATCAGCAGTGATTGCAATGAGATCAGCAATGAGACCTGGTATCATGGTCTCTTCAAAACCCAGCTTGGCCTGCCAGTTCTCTGTCAAAGTACTGTTCTAGCCATTTTTTGGATGATCTTCAACACAATTTTGCTTGTATGTTGTATTAATGATATTATTCTATAATTTCTCCATTCTGTTGGATCACCTTTCTTGAGAATGGGAGCATGGAAGCAAACATGGATTTCTTCCAGTCAGTTGGCTATGTAATTATCTTCTAAATTTCCTGGCACGGACTGATTGGAACATCCAGAACTGTCTCTGCTAGCTAAAGCATGTCTATTGGTATCTTATTGATTCCTAGGGCCTTATTTTTTTGCCAATGCTTCCATCAACTTCATTTCAGTGTCCATTAATTTTTTGCATGGTGACTTTAGGTATTCCTTTCATTATTATTTTTTTAGATATTTCCTGAAACATATAAGATTTTAACCATAGTATCTCTCAGCATTGGAACATATTTACAGGAGTTCTGATGGCCTAGTGGTAAGGAACTGAACTGCAATCCCAAAGATATGCATTCAAACCCACCAGCTGCTCCACAGAAATATGAACAATTTTTTCCTGTGTGGTTATCTGCCTCTGAAAACCTCCTGGAGGGCCAGCTATGGTTCAGTTCTGACTCAACAGTAACAACAGCAACAACAGTATATGTATAGTGCACGTGAGAATGAATGTGGAAATGTTGTCTTTTCGTGTTTGTAGTCCTTTTTACCTGCCCATATCTGCTGGTTTTGTCTGTTTTCCACTATAAATTATTTGTTAAAATTAATAATGCAAGGTTGTGCTTCTAATAATGTTTAAAATTGTTGTGTTTTTCCTGTGCACCTCATCTTGTCTTCTTTCTTTAATTAAATTGTGCTCCTCACCCTCTTATTGTATATTTCCCTACCCTTCATCACCTTAATAGGTGTCTATTAATCAACTTACTGACTTGTTCTTCCCACCTCCTCTCCAGCGTGACTATCAAAAAAAGTTTATTTGTGTGTGTTAGCTTTTCATTAACTTTTTATAATAGTGAACTCATACATAACAATTTTAATTCATTTATTTCACACTGTGCAATGGTTCTTCAGGTTCATCCTTTTTAAGTGGAGTGTTATCAATTATTTGTATTTTTTAATGTTACATATGCAAAAGAATGTGACATCAGGACTGGGGGAAAACTCATCAACTAATACAATATGCAGATAATACAAATTGAATGTACAAAACTTGAAACTAATGAAGTATAAACTACACTAAGTGTAAGCTTACTAATGAAACTTACACCCCAACCTTCAAAATGGACTAAACCTTAACATAAAGGAAACAAGAATATTCATAACTGGAACAATAAGCAAGATGATAGATAAAGTTTGAAGTAATAAAGAAATTCATCTTACTTGAGTCCACAGTGAATGCACATGGGATCAGCAGTCATGAAAGAAAAAAAAATACCCATGCTATTGTTGCTGTAGTTTTTATGTGTCATCAAGTCACCTGTGACTCATAGCAACTCTATACAATATACCTCTAAAAACTCTCCTATCCTGAGCCAATTTCATTGTCTCCAACAAGTAACTGTGCCAAACCATCTCACCCAGGGTCTTCCTGTCCTGTGTGTCCTTCCACCCTTCCAAGCATAATGTCTTTCTCCAAGGACAAGTCCCTTCTGGCAAAATGTCCAAGTATGTGAGACAGGGTTTCAAAATCCATATTATACAAAACAGGTGACCCTGGAAGACATTATGAGTGATGTATCTCAGTCACAAAATGACAAATATTGCAGAGCACCACTTTTGTAAAATGGGACAGAAATCGGGTTGGGAGGAACCTAAGAAAAGAACGGATAAATAATGTATACTTCATTGAAACAGATGAGGGATAAAACTGTTTAAAAGGAATATAGAATTAGGTATTATTTTCATAACAAGATTACAGATAAAGAAATGCATATTGAAGTGGACTGTGGACTGGGGGAGGATTGCATAACAATGAAAGAATTTTTTTTCAAAGAGAAAAACTAACTTAACTTGGAGGGGTGTTCAGGAAGGAAAATGTGCAGCAATGAATGAATGGGGCAAAAATTAAATGAAAACAATATTCTGTAAAAATATATATGTTGCATTAAAAATAATAAAAACCCATTTAATTCATAATAAAAAAATCCTTGCCTCCAATGAGTAACTGGATTTCACCTTCTCCAAGACAGATCTGTTTATCTCTTGGCAGTCAATGGCATGTTCAATACTGTTCTCCAACACCACAACTAAAAGGCATCGATTCTCCTTCTGTCATTTGTAGACATCATCCAGCTCTTTTATGCATACCAAGTATTTGAAAATACCACAGTTTTGATCATGTACATCATAGTCTAGAATAGTCTACAACATCATTGGTCTTCCTGACAGTAGACTTTCCTAATGAAATTTGTCCTTTGATTTCCTGACTGCTGGTGTTAAAGAGTGTTGATTATGGAATGGAGCAAACTGAAATGGTAAACAATCTCAATTTCTTCTCCATCTATCATAGTTCTGACAACTGGTCCACTGGTGAGAATCTGTGTTCTTGATGTGGAGCTTCACTACAAATTAAAGACTGCAGTCTTCTACCTTCTGCAACAAATGCTTCAGATCTTCCTTGGTTTCAGTAAGCAAGATTGGGTATTCTGAGTAACGTAATGGGTCTTCTTCAAATTCTGATGCCACATTTCTCTTCATTCAGTACAGTCTCCCAGATGATCTCTTCTGTGGATAGATTAGAAAGTTAGGGAGAAAGCACATATCCCTACATATTTCTTTCTTGGTTTTGAAATTTGCAGTGTTTTCTTGATCTGTTCTGACAACTTTTCCTGGTCTAAATATAAGTTTCACATAAGCAAGATCAGATGTTCTGGAATTCCATTCAGATCCACACAGTCAAATATTTTTGCATGGTCAATAAAAAACAAATAGGTATTCTTCTGGTACTGTTTTCAGCCAAGATCCATCTGACATTGTCAGTGATGACTCTAGTGTCATGGCCTCTTCTAAACCCAGCTTGTATTTCTCATAGTTCTTTTTCAATGTATTGTTTCAGGGTGTTGGGTTTTTGGTTTTGTTTTTTTTTATAATCTTCAGCAGAATTTTATTTGCATTTGGTATTAGTGATAGTGTTCTGTAATTTTTACACTCTGTTGGATCATCTTTCTTTTTAGAATGGGAATAAATATGGAAGAAATCTTCCAGTGAATTGGCCCCATAGTTGTCCTCCAGATTTTTTGGCACAACTTGGTGAGCAAGTCCAAATATGCCTCTGTTGGTTGAAATATGTCAATTGGCATTCCATCAATTCACGGGGACTTGTTTTTGGTTTTGGGGTTTGTTTGGGGGTTTTTTGTCAAGTTCTTCAGAGATACTTGAACTTCTTCCTTCATCATCGTTGCCTCTTGATTATAAATTAGTTCATGAAATTCTGTCAAGAACCTCCTTAAAAATTCTAAGTACAGAAGGGTGACGCGGCGCACAAGGGTGATGCACACAGGAAGAACTATTTGCTGAGGACTGGCAGCTTAATATCTGGGAACAGACTGCAACCCCTAACTCCCATCGCTGACCAAGCCCAGCACCCCCATCCCTGCCACAGCACCGTGTCTAGGGACACCATCCCACCACCATTTCGTGCCCCCACACTTCTGGCACACCCTGGTGATCTCACCACAACCCTGCACCCCCTGGCGGTGCTCCAGGTCCACTAGAGACTCCTTCATGCAGCACAACAACAGTCGTGGACAGTACAATTCTGAGTCAACACAAAGGCACATCACGAAGCCAGCCATCGTCTGAAGCCACCAATCGAGCTGCTGTAGGACTGATCTGCTAGAGAAAGACTGGTAGGATCCTAATTGGGTTTTCTTGGGCACCGCCAATTGTCTGGGAGAGTTCCCAAGGGTGAGCTCACTGGTGGAAATTTGGCTGAGCTCTCTGGGGGGCACACACACTGCCCAGGAACTAGCGGGCCACTGATAATTTGGTTGAACTTTTGTGGACACTGCAAACCAGCCAGAGGCAAGTGGGTTGGTAGGGATTTGACTTTGTCTTGTTGAGTCCAGGAGCCTTCCTGGACAGAAGCCACTGTGCAAGGGCAACTGTATGAGCACCACTGGACAGGGACCAGTGAATGAAAACCAATGGGTGGGAGACAGACAGCTGGAATTTGAATAGGGACCCCAATTGTAAGCATACCCAGACAATAGAGGCCTGAGTGAGGTCCCCCAAGTGGTTGACCTGCCCTTGTGATCACTGCAACCCCATTTGGCTCCACTCCTGTGTCTACACATCTGGTTAATCAATCTGCCTCTAATCCGGAGCACCTTAACCTATCTTACCTACAAGAGGCTGCTCTCACAGGCTCTGAACTGACATTTCTCTGGAGTCAGACCTTCAGAGAAAAAGCACAAGTGGGATAGCTACCCAACTAATCACTAGAGCATTATCTTCACATCAAGAATATATCATTGTCTCAAAGAAAGCAAGCTATCCCACACAATAAACAAGCACAAAGCAAGATATCACCCCCAAAGGGTGACACAGTATCAATGGATTTCCTTAAGCCAGAAAGTCTGATGGAACTTTCTGACACAGAATTTAAAAGAACAATGATTGAATATTTTCAATGGATCAAAGACAAACTTGAAGAATTACAGGATACTACAAGCAAAAACCAGGAGGAACTCAACAACAACAACAAAAAAAACAGTCCAGAACAATGTAGAGAAAACAAACGAGGCATTAGCAGCACTGGAAAAACAACAAACCATTATCCAAAATATGAGGTTCAATGTGTCAGATGCTGTCAACATGATGGAGGAACACATGATCAGAGTTGAAGAGATGGAATAAAGAAACAGTGAAATAGAAGACCAGATTGTCATCACTGATTTGCTAGAGTAAAAGGCAGACTCAAAAAGGAAGGAAAAAGAAGAAAACCTAAGAATAGTGTGGGATACCATCAAGAGAAATAAATAACATGCGCATTATTGGAATCCCAGAACAGGAAGAAGTAAGTAAAGGCACTGAAAAAGTTGTGGAAGAATTACCAGAGGAAATCTTCCCAGGCATAATGAAGAATGAGAGAATATATATACAAGAAGCTGAGCGAACACCATATAGACTAGACCTGGAGAGAAAAACACCAAGGCATATCATAGTTAAATTTGCCAGAACCAAAGATAAGGAGAGAATCCTGAAAACAGCAAGGGAGAAACAAAGAGTAACCTATAAGGGAGAGCAGATAAGATTAAGTGCCGATTTCTCAAAAGAAACCATGCAAGCAAGAAGAGAGTGGAAGGACATATATCAAACACTCAAAGAACACAACTGTCAACCAAGAATACTGTACCCAGCAAAGTTATCCATCAAATACGAAGGAGAGATCAAGATATTCCCAGAAAAGCAGAACCTAAAAGAGTTTGTAAAAACAAGACCAGCATTGCAGGAAAGACTCAGAGATGTCCTTCTCACAGAGATACCACAGAAAGCATCATGGACCAAAGTAACTAGCAACGACACCAAAAAGAACTCAACACAATGATAGCAATAAAACCTTTCCTCTCAATAATCACACTGTATGTAAATGGCTTAAATGCACCTCTGAAGAGAAAAAGAGTAGCAGACTGGATAAAAAGCCAAAATCCATCAATATGTTGTCTACAAGAGACACATCTGAAAAATGAAGATAAAGACAGACTAAAAATAAAAGTGTGGGGGGAAATACACTAAGCAAATGGCAACCAGAAAAAAGTAGGAGTAGCGATATTAATCTCTGATAAAATAAATATCAATGTAAAAACCATCTCAAAGGACAGGGAAGGTAACTACATAATGCTGAGAGGGTCAATAGAACAAGAAGACGTAACAATAATAAGTATCTATGCACCAAAGGAAAGACCTGCAAAATACATAAAACAAACATTAACGAAACTCAAAAAGGAAATAGACAACACAACTGTAATACTTGGAGACTTCAATATACCCCTTTCAAGAAAAGATAGAACTACCATAAAAAATTCAACAAAGATACTGAAGAATTAAACCATACAATAAACCAACTTGACCTCATAGATATTTATAGGCTAATGCACCCCCAAAAAACACAGTATACCTTCTTCTCCAATGTACATGGAACATTCTCCAGAATAGATCACATTCTGGGACACAAGGCAAGCATCAATAAATTAAAAAACATAGAAATAATACAAAGCATCTTTTCAGACCATAATGCTACAAAATTAGAAATTAATAGGATGATAAAGGAGAAAAAAAAATGCATTTGGAAGCTGAACAACTCCTTGCTTAAACACGACTGGGTACTAGAAGAAATAAAAAATGTAATTAAAAAGTTTCTTGAAACAAACGAAAATGAAAACACCGGGAAATAACCAAAGCAGTAATTAGAGGTCAATTTATAGTAATAAGGAAACACACCAAAAGGCAAGAAAAATTGACCACTGACTCTCTAACTCAACATCTTCAGCAAACTGAAAAAAAAGCAGCTAGAAAATCTGACACCCTCTAAAAAACCCGAAATTATAAAAATCAGAGCAGAAATAAATGAAATAGAAAACCACAAAACAATTGAAAGTATCAACAAAAATAGGAGTTGGTTCTTTGAAAAGATCAATAAAATCGACAAACTATTAGAAAAATTCACAAAGGAAAAGAAAGAAAAAACACAAATAATGTGAATAAGAGATGAGTCAGACAACATCACAACAGAACCAACGAAAATAAAAAAGCTAACATTAGAGTATTATGAAAAATTATACTCAAATAAATATGAAAACCTAGAGGCAATGGACAAATACCTAGAAATGTACAACCTACCTAAATTAACAGAAACTGAAATTGAACATCTGAACAGACCCATTACAAAAGAAGAAATTGAAAAGGTAATACAACAACTTCCGACCTAAAAAAAGCCCTGGACCAGATGGTTTTACAAGTGAGTTTGATCAAACATTCAAAGAGGAATTGTCACCAATTTTACATAAACTATTTCAGGAAATAGAGAAAGATGGGATTCTCCCAGATTCATTCTATGAAGCAAACCTATCCTTGATACTAAAGCCATGAAAGGACACCACCAAGATAGAAAACTATAGCCCAATATCTCTTATAAACATAGATGCAAAAATACTGAATAAAATCCTGGCCAATAGAATTCAACGATACATCAAAGAAGTAATCCATCATGACCAAGTGAGATTTATAACAGGTATGCAAGGGTGGTTCAAAATAAGGAAAAGAATCAATGTAACTAATCACATTAACAAAGCAAAGAAAAAGAACCACATGATGCTATCAATTGATGCAGAAAAGGCCTTTGAAAAAAATCCAACACCCTTTCCTGATGAAAACACTCAATAAAATAGGATTAGAGGGGAATTTCTTCAAAATAGTAAAGAGTATTTATGCAAACCTGAGAGCCAACAGCATTCTCAACGGAGAGAGGTTAAAGGCATTCCCTTTAAGGACAGGAAATAGGCAAGGATGCCCACTCTCACCTCTTATTCAATATTGTATTGGAAGTCTTACAGAGAGCAGTAAGACAGGAGAAGGAAATAAGAGGTATCCAAATTGGCAAAGAGGAAGTAAAATTATCTCTCTATGCAGATGATATGATAATATACCTAGAAAACCCTAAAGACTCAGCAGGAAAACCCTTGAACGTAGTTGACCAATTCAGCAAAGTAGCAGGATACAAGATCAACATACAAAAATCAGTTGGATTTCTCTACAGCGACAAAGAAAATACAGAGCCTGAACTAAGAAAAACAATACCCTTCACAATAGCAAATCACGAGATTAAATACTTGGGAGTAAATCTAACCAGAATCACAAAGCATCTATTCAAAGAAAATTACAAAAGATTACTACAGGAAACAAAAAGAGACCTGGAGAGGTGGAAGAATATCCCTTGCTCATGGATAGGAAGACTCAATATTGTGAAAATGGCAATACTACCAAAGGCAATTTACATGTTCAATGCAATCCCAATAAAAATAACAATCCC
>NW_006400005.1:2030346-2034601 GCF_000299155.1 Elephantulus edwardii
GGGGAGATTGTGTACCAGGGAGGGAGTGTTTCTGTGTTTCTTTTACTTTTGAAAGAGAGGAGCGAACTGGAGGGCAGGGTAGGGCTGGCCAGGGAGAGGAGTGCAGCAATGAATGAATGGAAATCCGAAATCTCTGTAAATGCTCATTAAAATTATTTTTTAAAAATTCTAAGTACAAGAAACCACTTTGAGGAACAAGTTGCACTTGATTTAGTCATGGCATTTTCATTTGTCTTATATACAGATGAAAATTGGACAATGAATGAGGAAAAACAAATAAGAATTGATATTTTTTAATTGTGTTGGTGAAGAATATTGAATATACCATGGATTGCCAAAAGAACAAGCAAATCTGTCTTAGAAGAAATAAAGACAATGTCCTTTTGAAGTAAGAATAGTGAAGCATCATTTCAAGTGCTTTAAGTTTGCTACCAGGAGAATTCATTTGCTGGAGAAAGCACTTAGTAAAATGGAGATTCAGCAAAAAGCAAAATGACTTTCAATGTGATAACCTGATACAGTGGCCAGCCACAACAATGAGTTTATTTATAATTGAAATCATGAAGTTGACACAAGATCAGACATAATGTACTTTGATTGTCACTGTAAGTTGAAGCTGAGTGGACTGTATCTACCAACAAAAAGTTTTGGTTTCTTTTGCTAATGTTTTGTTGTTTATTTTGTGTAGGTCTTTTCTATCTCTAAATAGATTCATTCTTGAATATTTTACTTTTTCAATATCTGTTGTAAATATTATTGGTTTCCTGAGTGCATTTAAAGAATTCTCTTTGTTGCCAATGAGGAATCCAGTTGAGTTTTGTATGCTGATCTTGTATACTGATACTTGGATAAATCTTTCATTTCAATAATTTTCACGATATTTTTTTTACTAAATTTTTTCTTTTTTATAAATAAATTTATTTAAAATAAATTTATTTATTTTACAGAGGTTTTGGATTTCCATTCATTCATTGCCGCAATTTCTCCCTTCCCACCCCTCCCCACCAGCTCACTTCCCCCTCTGAAGAGAGAAAAAAGAAAAAAAGTTCCTTCATTAGTATACAATTCCCATATCCCTTCCCCCCACCCCGAGTACACTTCTCTATGCAACCTTATAGAGAATTGTGTTGTTAATTGTCATGTGCTGTCAAGTGAGAACCAACCCGTAGCTGACCTCCAGTGGGTTTTCAGAAGCTGTAAATCACATGGAAGAAAATCCCCATCTTTTTTCTGTAGAGAAACCGATGGATTCAAACCATCTGCCTCAGTGTTCGCAGCACAACTCTTTACCCAGTAGACCATCAGAGCTCTATGTGAAGGATCATAAAATTTGCTAATAGAAGTACTTTTGATTCTTTCTCTTTCTTGAGATTTGAGTGGAAGTTTGCGAAATAAATTCATTTTCTTTTCAACCTTTTAAAATCCTAATTATAACATCTACAATGTAATCACACTCTTCTAATTTCCTCCTTGTAATTGTCATTGGCATTAATTTTTCTATTCTAACTTTTCGTGTCTTTGGGACTGTCTACATGAAAATTTTAATTGCTATTGAGTCAATTTTTTATGCACTGTGCCCCTATTTTGGATTGCAAGTGCTATTAATCTTTACTGGAGGAGACTGACTGGCCATCTTTTTTTTTCCAAGTAGCACCATACGTAGTAACCAGATATGCTGTGTGCTATGCTACCAAACCTCTTGTCTTCTGGGCTTTACCTCTGGACAAATGCTGCTCTTTTTCACTTATTTGTTGGGTTATTCTGAATAAAGGGATATCATGCTTGGAAAGGTTGAGGGTCATCAAAAGAGAAGAAGATCCTCAACCAGGTGGATTGACAGTGACTGCTGCAATGGGCTCTAGTCTGTCAGGAAACATGAAGATTACACAGGATAGGACAGGGTTCAGATCTATTATTCTTAAGATTGCTATGGGTCATTCTTGACAAAACACACAACACCATACAAAGACTCCTGCTTTCTGCGCTGCGTTGTTCTTGTTCTTGTTATGTGCCATTGAGTCCCTTATGAATCATAGTGACCTTGTGTACAACAGCTCTGAACTCTATCTTGAGCCAATTTGTTTCTGGCTCACCTTCCCCCATTACCCCAGTTACTGAGTCACTTCATCTCACCCAGGGTCTTCCTTTCTTGTTCTGTCTCTCCACCCTTCCAAATATGATGTCTTTCTCCAAAGACTGGTCTTGGCTGATGTCAAGAGTATTGATTGTGGAACCAAGCAGGCTGGAGCTGTTAACAATCTCAGTCTCTTCTATGCCTGTCATGACACTGCCAATGGCCTAGTGGTGAGAATTTTGTGTTCTTGATGCTAAGCTTCAATCCATATTGAAGAATACAGTCTTTGACCTTGTGCAACAATGCCACAGGTTCTCTCCAGTTCCAGCAAGCAAGGTTTTTGGGTCATCTGTATTATGCAGATTCTTGGTGAATCTTCCTCCAAACGTGATGCCATGTTCTTCCTCATAAATACAGCCTCTCAAATTAGCTATTACATATATAGATTGTAAAGGTATGGAAATAAGATGCATTCCTAGAGCACATTTTTCCTAATTTTTAATCATGTAGTGTTTATTTACTCTGTTCTAATAACTGTTTCAGGTCTACGCACAGTTTTCACATGAGCAGTGGTCTTGGATTCCCATTCTTCACAAGGTTGGCCACAATTTATTCTGATCCATACGGTTAAATGTCTTTGCATAGTTAATCAAACTTAGATACATATTGCTCTGGAACTTTCTGTTTCAGCCATAATCTTTCTAACATTTGCTATAATGCCCTTAATGTCATGGCCTCTTTTAAACCCAGACTGCATGTCTGGAAGTTTTTGGTCAATGTGCTGTTCCAGTCATTTTTTAAAAATCTTTATCAGGACCTTGCTCATAAGTTAAATTAATGATATTGCTTGATAATTTCTGCAAGTTTTGCCCTTGGATAAATACTGCTCTTTTTGACCCAAATGATGGGGTATTCTAAAGAATTAATATGTCTTTGAGAGTGTTTGCCTTACAAGTCTTCCTACTTTAGCTGAAAGTTAAATTTTGATTCAAGTTCATAAGTTGATTAAAGACCATTATCTCAGGGCTCTCATCAGTTGAATAAGCTTAAGATTTACTTATATTTTTGAGTTTTGTTTGCCACTTCCCCAAATCTATTTTGTATCATTGCTGTTATCCCTGTTAATTGGTCAGTAGCAGCAGTAGCTGGGAACGACTTAATTTTTGGTCAACTCAAGGTTATGAAAGTTGAAGATACATACTCTGTTAGTCCTTTGGACTAAATATTTCTACACATCTTTGTCTTTCTTCCCTTTTCATAGTTTCGTAGAGGGAGATGCCAGTAACTGCACCTTAAATGGGTGCTCAGAAGCTTTTAAGACCTCAGACACTATTTATCAAAGTTAAATGTAGAATAATAAAACTATTATCTGTGAACTGTGTTTTGCAACTTGACCTTGATATTCCTCAAATCTATCATCTTTAAATTAAGATTTTTGTCTATATTGTGTTGTTATGTGTTCTCAAGACAGAATTTATTCATAACTAACCCTCCAGCAAGTTTTCAGAGGCTGTAAATTGCACAGCAATCAAAAAGATGCACAGTTTGAATCTACCAGCTACTTTATAGGAGAATAATAGCCACTCTTCTTCCACATGATATACTGCCTCCGAAAACCCACACTGATGGGTGAGCTATTTGTCAGTTTTGACTTAATGGCACACAACAGCAACAACAAATTGCATAGCAAGAGATTGCTCATTTTTCTCTGGGGAGCAGATGGTGGATCTGAGCAATCTAAATTTGGGTTTTCAGCATAACTCCTTATCACGAAGTCACAAGAGCTCCATTGACCATACAAAAACTATAAAAATAAAATAATTCAAATTATATTTTCAAAAGTTTATGTAAATTCTAAAATCACTAAAGTATATAAAGCAGCAGTAAGAATAGATCATAATAAAGCACTTTCATCCATCTATAATATTTAAGTATCTGAAGCCTGTGATAGTGATGTGCCAATCATGGTAATGGGCACCCATGGTGGACAGTGTTGGCTGGAGCTTCCCAACAAAATCAAGCCTGGAAGCAGGAGCGGCATCCACTTCCAAAATGGCTTGCCTCTGGAAACTCTATGTATGAACAGTGCTCAGGCTGTTCATTCATAGGGTCGCTATGAGTCGTCTACGACTTGGCGGCATTAAACAACAATAACAATGACGACAACCAAGAGAGAGCTAT
>NW_006400005.1:2034986-2035486 GCF_000299155.1 Elephantulus edwardii
CACTGCTCAGGCTGTTCATTCATAGGGTTGCTATGAGTCGTCTACGACTTGACGGCATTAAACAACAACAACAACAATAGTACACAGACTTGGATCACCTGCACTGACAAGGATCACCTGACCTAGGACTTTGCAGAGTGAAAACAAGACAGAGAGATAGAGTGGAAATGAACTAAAAGAAATGTTCAGAGGCCTAACCATCTTACCAGGGTTGTCTATGAGGAGGAGGGAGGGAAGTGCTCGTGAGGCAAAGAGAGAGGATAGGACCATGATACATACACCTATTGGGGAGTAGGAGCAACACTGAATTTGATAGCTGTGAAATGGGGTAGGATCTTTTGTCTGTTTTTTTGGAAAATGTTCTAATGTTCAATATTGCCCTTAAAGTGAGCATCTGTATGCAAAACATATTATCCAGGAGGCTGGGCTCTATGAGGAGAAATGTGGGGGTCAAGATTGGTGGAAGATCTATCAACAATCTGTTATATGCAGATGACACA
>NW_006400005.1:2036151-2058915 GCF_000299155.1 Elephantulus edwardii
CACAGGACAGAGAAGAGTTTAGGGCTATTGTACATAGGGTCACTATGAGTCGCAAGAGATTTGACAGCACATAACAACAACAACAACAACAACGGGGAGAATTGTCTTCTACTTCTCAAATACAAGACCTTTGAAATGCCAATGTGCAATAGACTATACATAGATTAGACTTAGATTAACAGATATGGCACCAGAGGCTAAGCTCTCCTATTGGGAATCACAAAGGAGGAGGGATGGTTGCAAACAGACACTTATTCGTGTCCAAAGTCTCAAATATGTTACTGAGGTTGTTTTTAAATTTAACTGGGATAGACTCAAGGTTAAACTTTGATTCTTGTGGATATAATTTAATTTTATTTAGCTTCAGCTTGAACATGAGTATGAGTCTCTTCAGAGAGAATAGTTGGCCTATTTCTACAGTTGATATTGCACTTCTCCAATTATTCTTTCCACAGATGTAATCAATCTGATTCCTATGTAGGCCACCAGTGAAGTACTTGTGTAGAGCTTCTATATGTGATTGAAATGTGGAATGTGATGAGTATGAATGTTGGAAAATTGGACATTGTTAAGGAAGAAATGGAACATATAAATATTAACATACTATGCATCGGTGAAATGAGATGGATTGGTATGAGACATTTTGAATCAGACAATCATAAGATCTACTACACCGGAAATGAAAAAGTGAGGAAAAATGGGATTACATTCATAGTTAAAAAGACCATGTCTTTTCAAGATCCATCTTGAAATATAATGTTGTGAGCTATAGTATCCATATGCATGCCAGAAATACCACTATCATTCAAATATATGCACCAACAACTAGAGCCAAAGAGGAGGAAATAGACTATTTCTACCAATTTTTGAGCTGAAAAATCAATTGAACATGCAACCAACATATATTAATAATAATGTGTGATTAGAATGCAAAAGTTGGGAAAAAAGAAGGATCAATAGTGAGAAAACATGAAGACTTGGTGACAGACATAAGGCTGAAGATAGAATAATAGAAATTTGTACAATTAATGATTATTAATTGTAAATATTTTTTATAAGAAACACATACATGGACTTCACCGGTGGCCTACATAGGAATCAGATTGATTACATCTGTGGAAAGAATAATTGGAGAAGTGCAATGTCAACTGTAGAAATAGGCCAACTATTCTCTCTGAAGAGACTCATACTCATGTTCAAGCTGAAGCTAAATAAAATTAAATTATATCCACAAGAATCAAAGTTTAACCTTGAGTCTATCCCAGTTAAATTTAAAAACAACCTCAGGAACATATTTGAGACTTTGGACACGAATGAACGAAGACCAGATAAGTTGTGAGAAGATATCAAGAATATCATCCTGAAGAATGCAAAGGTCATTATAAAGACAAACGATGAAGGAAAAGATGAAGATGAATATCAGAAGAGAATATAAATATTACACTGGGTGGCTGAGAAGTCAAAGCAAAGTGTAGAAATCAGGAAGTTAACAAGCTGAACAAGATTTCAAAGAGCAGCTCAGAAAGACAAAGCAAAATATTGTAATGAAATGTGCAAAGAGCTGGAGTCAGAAAATCAAAAGGAACAAACTTGTTTGGCATTTCTTAGGCTGAAGGAACTTAAGAACAAATTTAAGCCTCGAGTTGCAATAGTTAAGGATGTTATAAGCAGAATACTAAATGATCAAAAAAAAAATCCAAAAAAGCTGGAAAGAGTATGCAGAGTTACTATACCAGAAATAATTGACTGACACAGAAAAATGTTAAGAAACAACTCATGATCAAGAGATTATCGAAGAGGAAGGTCAAGATTTTCTGAAGGAACTGGCAAAAATCAAGGCCCCAGGAACTGATGGCATACCAGTTGATGTATTTCTACAAACAGATGCTTCCCTTAATTTGCTCAGCAGCTTGTGCCAAGAAATGTGGAGGACAATTACCTGGGCAAATCACTTGAAGAGATTCAATTTTATTTATTCCTATTCCAAAATATGTATGCAGAGCAGATTATCTGAGAGGCTGGGCTCTGTGAGGAGAAGTGTGGCATCAGGATTGGTGGAAGATCTATTAATAATCTGCATTATGCAGATGACACAACCCTGCTTTCTGAAACTGAGGAGGACCTCATGCACTTGCTGAGGAGGGTCAAGGACTGCAGCCTTCAGTATGGACTGAGGCTCAATGTCAAGAAGACAAAGATTCTCACCACTGGACCAATTGGCAGCGTCAGGATGGATGGCGAAGAGATTTAGATTGTTCACAGCTTCAGTTTGCTTGGCTCCACAGTCAACACTCTTGGAACCAGCAGTCAGGAAATAAAAAAGCGTATTGCGATGGGAAAGTCTACTGTTAGGGACCTCTCTAAAGCACTCAGGAGCAACGGTGTCTCTCTGGAGACTAAGGTGCACCTGATACAGTCCATGGTCTTTGCAATCGCTTGTTATGCATCAGAGAGTTGGACAATGACTAGGGAGGACAGAAGGAGAGTTGATGCCTTTGAGCTGTGGTGCTGGAGAAGAGTACTGAATGTACCATGGACTGCCAGGAAAACAAACAGATTCATCTTGGAGAGGATTAAAACAAGCTACTCCTTGGAGGCAAGGATTCTGGGGCTTCTTCTGACACACTTTGGACATGTTGCCAGGAGGGACGGGTCCTTGGAGAGGGACATCATGCTTGGGAGGGTTGAGGGACAGCGCAGGAGGGGAAGACCCTCTATGAGATGGATTGATTCGGTGACTGAGGTAATCGGGATGGGTGTGTCAGAGGCAGTGCTGTTGGCGCAGGATAGAGCAGGGTTTAGGGCTGTTGTGCATTGGGTCCCTATGAGTCGCAAACGACGGCACATAACAACAACAACAACAACAACATTCCAAAATAGATAAAAGGATAAAAGGAGTAGGCGTGTCAGAGACAGTGAGACTGGCTCAGGATAGGCCAATGTTCAGAGGTGCATGGAGTCGCTATAAGTTGCAGGAAACTTGATGGCATATAACAACACAGTAGTATAATCCTCAATCAGAAAATATTTCTCTGTTCCTCAGAATAAAAGAATAAATTTGGGCTTAATGAATTAGAACCATACATCAAACATCAAAGTTTCATTATTAAAACATTCTGATATATTCAAACAATGTTGGGCCAGCCGTTGAATATTTTCTCCAAGTAAACTGACCATTAATAAAAGGGATTGAGCTTAACTTCTAGCACCAGGTGAAAGTTATGTGGAAATCAACGTAGGAGAGAGACCTGAGACACAAGATAGGAGAGTAAATTAGAGGAGTAGGATTACTGTATCTGCAATTATTAATGCGAGAGTAATTTGTTTGTCCTAATACTCCTTCCAAAAGCCTACAACTTGGCTCTTATACATTTGTTGTTGAAGGCAGTGTTCTTTGAATCCTACTCCAGAATGTGAGTGCCTGTTCACTTGGTACATATTAGTTCTTTCTTGCTATTTTCACATCTGTTTGGCACCAACAGTTAGGAAATCCAAACAGGAACTGCACCGGGGAAATTTGCTGTGAGGGACCTCTCCAGCGTACTGAAAGTTAACAATGTCAGTGTATGGATTAAGGTGTGCCTAATCCAGACCATGGTCTTCACAATTATTTGCTATGCATCAGAGATCTGGAAGATAACTAAGGATTGATAGAACAATAATTTGATGCCTTTTAATTGCAGTGCTGAAGAACAGTCTTGAACATATCATGAACCACCAAGAACAGAATCCTCTCCTTTCTTAGAGAGGGTGAAACCAAGTTTCTCCTTGGAGGCTAGGATTTTGAAGCTCTGTCTCATATTTTGGTCAGGTGGCCAGGAGGGACTGGTCCTTGCAAAAGGACATCATGCTTGAAGGGTGGAGGGACAGTGCAGGAAAGGAAGACCCTGGATGAGATGGATTAATACAGTAACTGGGGCAAGGAGTTCATGTGTTGGGTAAGACTGGCTCAGACACACAAGGCTTCAGAGTGGCTGTGCATAAGGTCACTATGAGTGGCAGATGACTCTACAGCATATAATGACAATTTGGAAAGCTGATTAACTGGAAAATTTTCTAAATAGATTCCTATGATGAATTGACAAAATAACTGAGGTGATAAGGGTAAAATTGTTGGAGGTAGTGAAATTGGCTCAGGATAGGGCAATGTTCAGAGCTATTATGCATAGGGTAGTTATGAGTCACAGGTGACTCCACAGTGCATAACTACTCAACAATGAGTGAGTAAAAGAAAAGAGCTCATTTCTCATATATATTGTTGATAGGTGCATTGAGTCAAATACTACTCATAGCAACTTTTTGGACAACAGATAATAGCCCTATGGTCCTGTATTTCCCAGATTTATATGTCCATTCTTTCTCCTAAGTTCAAAACGCAAGTGTAGTCAATTGCCTAAAAATATTGCCATTTTGATATCTAATAAATATTTCAAACTCATTCCAAATTGAACATCAGACCATCATCTGCCTTTCACATCAGAATTTCTCTGAATTTCATCATCTGTCTTTGACACCAGAATTTCTATGAGTTTTCATATTTTGTAATGTCTCAGACTCAAATACTAAGTATCATCTTCAGTGTGTTTTCTTTTCCTCTATCCTACATCCAATCTATCAGAAAATCCCATTGGCTATTTGAGGGAAGACTAGAACAGAGAAAAATATAAATAATAATACGTCAAATTATGTATTTCTGTGCTCACTTCAGCCACATATATACTACACTGGAACAATACAGAGAAGATTAGCATTTCCCTGTGAAAGAACAACACACAAATTCATGAAGCAGTCCATTTTTCTCCCTTCTTTTTTTATTTTTAAAACATTTTATTACTTTAAACTTAAGTGACATTTTGCAAAGAAAATTAATTTTCCATTCATGTCATACAAGGCTTGATTACCAAAATGGCTTTTTTTCTTTCCTTAAGAGATTACCTTTTTAAAAAAAAAAAAAAAAAGATATTACCTTTTTCATCTGTGGGTTTCCCCTTTGGGAATAGGGGCACAGACTCTCTGGCTCCTTCATGCTAAACAAGGATGTTGAGATGAAGGGAAAGGGAGACCACTTTTACATTTTACTGGTGGTCTTAAATTGAAGCTGCATGACTTCTTGTCCAGTTAGAAGATACGTTCATGGCATCTTCTCTCCTCTGAATCACAGGGTGTTTAAATAGGTGAGTCCAGTTGGAGTGAGTGGTTGAACTTTGAGGCTCCATCCCCCTTCACTTCCTTAGCTGGTGGTTATATTTCCCTTTTGTCTCTGGAACAAGGCTCAGGGTTCAGCTTCTGGAACAAGACTCATTGTTCAGATTACCTATAGGAAAGGGAGAAAACCTAGAGAGAACAAACTTAAGAGTTACAAAGAAAAGGCTTTGGAGGTATTACTTACAGGTGTAGTGGAGGAGGAGATGGAGGAAAGTGACTTAGATAAAGTTTCTCATACACACCAGGAGACTCCCCTGCCACACAGCTCCATCTCCAGGGTCCAGTTGGCTCTCCCAAGGGTCCAGGCAGCTCTCTCCTACCAGGTGGCTCCCCCCTAGGGTCTAGGTGTCTCTTCAGCTCTGCCTTGCCAGGTAGCTCTCCCCAGGGACCACAGAATTCTCCACAGAGGCCAGATAGCTCTCCTCTGCCAGGAGGCTCTCTCAAAGAACTGGGAAGATCTCCCCAGGGTCCATGTGGCTTTCCCCTGCCAGGCAGCTCTCCCTAGGGACCAGATGGCTCTCCCTCACAGCTGGACCGTACTTTCCTGACAGGTGGCTCTCTTCTGCCAGGAAGCTCTCCTCAGGGGCCAGACGACTCTCCCAAGGGGCTTGGAAGTTCTTCCCAGGGGCCAGGTGGCTTTCCACTGCCAGGTGGCTTTCCCCAAGTGCTGGACAACTCTCCTCAAGAGCTAGGTGACTCTCCCCTGCCAGACAGCTCTCCTCAGGGGCTGGGCAGCTCTTCCCAGAGGCCAACTTTCTCATAAATTGTCTGAAATTTTTCATTGCAATCTTTAAATATACTCAGTAAGGTTCTTACTCTTTTAGTGATTTTTCTTAATCAGCAGTGTTGAGCAGGATTGAAATGCATGGCTTTCTAAATGTATAGTTTGCTACTAAATAACCTGATCCTTATTGACACCTTGTCTGACTACTCTCCTTTTCACTGTCCCATCAAAGTATATCCAGTTTTTTCCTATGACATGTCTAGCCTAACTCCTGGTTACTTGTTACTAAGTTACCTCTCAACTCCCTAAGAATGCTTTTTCAGCCTAATGTCCTCTATAGAGTTTCTCACTTATTAAATTTGACAAACACGCAATATATTAAACCAATGACTCTTCATACATATTGTTATCCTATATAAATAGCTATCCTTTACAACTGCGGTATGTATGAAATTAAACCAAACTCACTGTTGTCAAGTCAATTTTTAAATTATATTAGTTTATTTACATAATTCAAATACATTGTTTTCCAGAGCAGATTCTTCCAATTTCCCTCACGGTATCCCACCCATCAAATTGTACAACTCCATGGTTGATCTTCCCACTCCCCCACACATCCTCATCGCTCTGCTTCCATCCTCACCCCCTCCTCGGATCCTTATGTTCATTCTACAATAAGAGTTTTATTCAATATTTGTCCTTGTGGGACTGAGTTAATTCACTCAGCATAATACTCTCCAGTCTTTTCCAAGTTAGGTAATAATTTATAAAATCATTGCTCCTGCATGCCGCATAATATTCCATTGTGTGAGTGTACCATAATTTCTCAATCCATTCGTTTGTGGTTGGATGTCTGGGCTATTTCCATGTTCTTGTGATAGTGATTAATGCTGCTATGAACATTGCTGTACAAGTCTCCATTTGTGCCTCAGTTCTCATTTTTACAGGGTAAATTCCAAGTAGTGGAATATCTGAGTCATATGGACTTTCTATGCTCAGCTTTTTGAGGAAGTTCCAAACTGCCTACCAGAATGGTTTGTACCATTTTACAATCCCACAACCAATGTATATAAGAGTTTATTTCTAGCCACATTCTCTCTAACACTTACTACGTGCTGTCCTGTCAAACTTTACCACTATTATTGGAGCGATATGGTACCCCATTGAGATTTTTATTTGCATCTCTCTTATTGCTGGTGATTATTAGCATTTCTTCATGTGTCTATTTGCCATTCAAGTATCTTCCTCTGTGGAAATTGTTTCTATGTCTTTTGCTCATTTTGTAATTGAGTTATCAGTCTTTTTCTTGTGGAGGCTCAGGAGTATTCTGTAGACTTTTGTTATGAGACTTTTGTCTGAAATGGCATTACCAAACGTTTGTTCCCAGTCAGCAGGCTTTCTTTTCACACTCTTGTGTTAAGCCGTTTTTGACTCATGATAAGTCTATGCCACAAAGAGAAAGTGCCCCATAAGGTATCCAACACCATAACTTTTTTTCCCCACAGAACACTCTCTGAATTTATTAAAGAGAAAATTGAAATAAATACCAAAGAGATGAAATAATAATTCCAGCAGAAACCAGTGAAATAGTAAACAGCAGAGAAAATGACTAAAGATAACAGCTGAATCGCTGGGAGGGGGGGATGATAGGGGAATAACAAAATTGATAAACACAGGAAAATGCTGAAAAAAGGGTAAAAGTAATCAATTTCAGAAATAATACAGCAATTCAAAGCCACAACTATTTTTAACTTTTTAAAATATTGGTTTGCTTACAAAGTTCATATACATTGTGTTTCACACTATTCTTCATTCATATTGTTTCATACAACCATTCACATACATTATGTTTTATAAAATTAATCACCATTGGACCTTGCCTATCATTACCCTGTCTTTTCAGGTCCCCAGTGAATCCTTCCCACTTCCTTCTCCCCTTCCCTCCACCCACAAAATTGTACAACCTTGTGGTTTCACCCCTGTTCATCCTTATTCTTCTACTGCTGCCCCTTACCCTCTTGGGAAATAAATTGGCAGCATCAGGATAGATGGTGAAGAGATTGAGATTGTTCACAGATTTCATTTGCTTGGCTCCACAGTCAACACTCTTAGCAACAGCAGCCAGGAAATGAAAAGATGTATTGCAATGGGAAAGCCTGCTGTTAGGGACCTCTCCAAAGTACTGAAGAGCAATGGAGTCTCTCCGGAGACTAAGGAGCATCTGATACAGGCCATGGTCTTTGAAATAACTTCTTAGGCATCAGAGAGTTGGACAATTACTAAGGAAGATAGAAGGAGAATTGATGACTTTGAGCTGTGGTGCTGGAGAAGAATATTGAGGTTACCATGGACTGCTAGGAAAACAAACAGATTCATCCTGGAAAGGGTTAAACAGGGCGGGTCCCTGGAGGCAAAGATTCTGAGGCTCCGTCTAACATACTTTGGACATGTTGTAAGGAGAGACCGGTCCTTGGAGAGGTACTTCATGCTTGGTAGGGTGGAGGGACAGCGCAGGAGGGGAAGGCCCTCTATGAGGTGGATTGATTCAGTGACTGGGATGGGAGTGTCCGAGGCAGTGCGATTGGCACAGGACAGAGCAGAGTTTAGGGCTGTTGTACATACGGTCACTATGAGTCGCAAGCGACTCGACGGCACATAACAACAACAACAACTAGTTATCCTTCAATTTTTTACAATAACAATCTTACGAAGTATTTGTCTTAACAAGACTGAGTTAGTTTACTCAGCATAATGCTCCCTAATCTCTCCCAAATTATGTAGTACACCAATATTCGTAGCAGTATGATTCACTATCATAGGAACATGGAAACAGACCAAATGCTCAACCATAACTGATTGGATTAAGAGACTGTGGTATATTCAGACAATGAAATACTATGCAGCCCCCAAGAGCAACAATTTCAAAAAAGCCAGAACTGTTACAGCAGCAGATTGCCATGACTTTTTCCTCTAGAAAGTAGCTAGTATGTTCAAACTCTCGAACTTTTGGTTAGCAGCTGAGTGTTTAATCATCGCACCGTTGGAGCTCTTGGTAGTAATGTAAGTAGGAAATTGATGATCTGTTCCCAGTTCAGAACTTCACGTAGTGTATGATACCTTGTCAACATGATACTTTGTCACGTTCTAGCATTAAAAGGCACATTAACAAAGAGTTTGTTTTTAATAAGCATAAGGTTTGTCCTACAGAGAGTGAGACCAGACTGCTTCTTGGAGGTAAGGATTCTAAAGCTTTGTTTGACATACTTTGGGCATGTTGCAAAGAGGGACCAGTCTTGGAGAGGGATGTCATGCTTGGGAGGATGGAAGGGCAACACAAGAGAGGAAGACCCTTAATGAGATTAATTCAGTGACTGAGGTAAAGGGGTAGGTGTATAAGAGACAATGAGATTGGCACAGGACAGAACGCGGTTTAGGGCTGTTGTACATAGGGTTACTGTGAATTACAGGCAACTCGATGGCACATAACAGCAACAACAACAATAATGTATCTTTACTATATATCCATTGCCATCGAGTTTGAACCAATTCATATCTGGCCTTCCAGGGAATTTCAGAGGCTGTAAATTGCACAGAAGGATTGAGGTGCTGCTGGTGAATTCCAACTGCAGTCTTGTCAGCAACTCAACTCCAGGCAAACTACAACACTGGAACTTCCTATATTGTGTGTGTGTGTGTCACTCGGTAAAACAAATAAATAGCTAAGATGCAAAAAAAAAGGAAATATGAATGTCCCATAAGGCAGTTTCTTTTCATTTCCCCCCCCCACTGTTTAGCAAATTACAATATGGGGCTCTATTTCACAGGGGTAGTGTGACAGGGGTTGAGGCAAGGAGATAAAAAGCATAATTGAAAATAAAAATTAAGTACGTGAAATAAATGTGACAAGCTATTCCAAAACAACTCATGTAAAATTGTTTAACATTGTGTCAGTTCTGAGTAAGTGACTCAGAATGGTCACCTTCTTATGTTTTTGACCCTTCATACTTGCTCTGAAACTATTGCCTCGGAAAGGCTTCTCAAAGGAGTCACCTTTCCCACCTTCAATTTTCCCTAAGCTGGTGATGTCTCTAGCCCCTGGAGACTTCTGTTTTGGTCCCAGTCATCTGGGACTTGCCCTGTCTCCATGAGGAGACTCTCTCAGGAGCTCACAACTGCTTCAGTAGCAGGCTTTCCACCACTGGAGCTGTGCCATCTTCTTTAAGAAAGAAACCCTTATTTAACATTTGGTTATTCTTATTGCACCTATAAAGTACAATGGAATAAATCAAGATAAAGTATGCTAATAAATATACATTTTATAAACTAGTATAACTATTACTAAACTGCTGTTTAAATGATTTTCGTATTAAATACAAAAGCTATAGCTGTTAACACTAAGGCATAACCATTTTCAATTTATTATGAAAAAGGAGCATTTTCAAGCTGTCATTATATGCTAAGGACCATTTCCCTAAAAACTGAGGGAATGTTGCACTATCTGTAGTTATGTTGCTTCCACAAAATATTTCTCCAGAGATACAAAAAGTAGTATCCCATCTGGAAAACTAGTCTTTTCTAAGTCAATATCTCTTTTAATTATTATGGGCTAGGCCTTTCAGATATAATTTTAGGGATTCCAAAAACTATTTTACTAATGAGAATTTAACTATGAACATTTCTTTTCATTATGTGCTACTGAATCATGTAATCTCTGTCTTTTAAATTTATAAGTACTTGGAGAATATTTAAAATTATATGTGGTTTTAAATTTATGTAAGTAGCATAAAAATAATTACACAAGATTCTATAGTTTAATGGTTTAATTTACAGAAGTGAAATAAACAAAACCTTAGCTTAGTTCAGGGGTCCTAAAACTGCTACCTGCAGACCAAATCTGGCCCACCACCTGTTTTTGTAAATAAAGTTTTATTGGAATACAGCCAAATCCATTCATTTTCATTTTGTCTATGGCTGTTTTCCTGCTACAGGGCAGAGATGAATAATTGCAGCAGAGGCCATATGGCCTAAAATGCCTAAAATACTCACTATCTGCATCTTTACAGGGAAAGTTTGCCAACCCCTGGCTTAGATTTTCAAATAAGAGTGTTTCCAGCAGTAGGTATCTCTAGGGATTTAATGGATTTTTCTTGGAAACTCTTCAGTTTTTTCATGACTTCAAAAATATATATCTGTAATTTATGAGGTGATTTGCCCACACTTATAGTGACTTAGAAACTCTATGTTTTTTTTCTTTAAATGTAAAAGAGCATTGGTTAATAGTCTAATCAATGACAATGGGTCATCTTTTTTGCTCATTCTTGTTTGTCCTTCTATATATTCAGGATAGAATTGTTTGTCCTTAAACAGTAGCTTGTATTTAGATAGCACTACATAGGGGTAGAGGTAAAGAGTAAATTGGCTTTTGAGTTTTAAAGACTTGGTATCTCTAGTATGTACCTGCAACTCTCTCACTCTTTAGTTTTATCCTACATTTACATGAAAAATTTCTTTCCTTGGACCAGTCCAATTCTCCACCTTTTCTTTCCTATTCCCAAGCTGTTGGGTAGTGTGGAAGAAGGGTTTTCCTCTCAACATTTATTAGTGCTGATACAGTAGGCATTTGTTCAGCAATGTATGCCAGCTTTCCTTAGAATATTTAGCCAAATCCATTATGGTGGGTAAAATAACTCAGTCACAAAAGGTCAAATACTGCATAGTGCCACTTTTGTAAAGCGAGTCTGACATTGAGGTTGGGGGTAATCTAAGAAAAGAGTGCATACATAATCTATACTGAATTAAAACAGATGAGGGAGAGAACTATTTAAAAGGAATATGTTGTTGTTGTTGTTGTTGTTGTTAAGTGCCGTCGAGTCACAGACCCTATGAAGGAGAGTCCTTGACTCTTGGGTGCCTTTCATCCTCTCTCCAAGTTCATAGGGTTTCCAGAGGCTAGCTATTATGGAAGTGGATGCCACTCCTCCTTCCACGCAAAAGGAATATAGGATTAGATATTTTCATGACAAGATTATAGAAAAAGAAATGCATTGTAAAGTAGACTGTGGATTTAGGAGGGAATTGTATCACAAAGAAAGAATTTTTTTTTTCTTTTCAAAGAGAAAAACTAACTGGGGGGAGGGGTGGGCAGGAAGGAAAATATACAACAATGAATGAATGGGAGAAAATGAAATGCAAAGAATGTGCTGTAAAAATTTATATGTTGCATTAGAAAATCATTAATAATAAAAAGTAATATTTAGTCAAATCCTCAGTCACATATATTTTCCATTTTCACAAAAATTATTTTTATATTTTATAATATTCTGTCTTCCTGAGTAACTCTCAAGAGATGATTTTTACCTTTATTTTTTATCAAATTGAGTCATCCTTAAAGCCTACATTTTCCTTTCAAAATGCAGTACATCTCTACACCCAGATCAATTATTACTTCTTATTATTGCCGTCAAGTCAAGAAATGACACATAACTAATTCTCCAGTGAATTTCCAAGGAGCTAAAAATAGTATGAGGAGATTGTCCATTTCTTTTCTCCCTCAGAGCCACTGGTGGATTCAAAGGGCCAGAGAGACACCACTTTTGGGTTAGCAGCAGAACTGCCCAAGTCCCTATGGACTAGACCACTTGTTGTTATGTGTCATCAAGTTGACTCCAACTCACAGAGACCCTATGCACAACATCTCTGAACCCTTCTCTACTTTGAGCCAATTTCATTGTCTCTGACACTTCTATCCCTGTTACCCCAGTAACTGAGTCAATCTATCTCATCCAAAGTCTTCCTCTTGTGTGCTGTCCCTCCATTCTCCCAAGCAATATATCCCTCTCCAAGGACTAGTCTCTCGTTGCAGCATGCCCTAAGTATGTCAGACAGAGGTTCAAAATCCTTACCTCCAGGAGAAACCCGTTTTCACCCTCTTCAGGACAGACCTGGTTTTTCTCCTACTAGTCCATTGAATATTCAATACTCTTCTCCAGCACCATAACTCAAAGGCATTGTGTCTTCTATCATCCTTAGTCATGTCCAACTCTCTAATGCATAGCAATAATTGCAAAGACCATGGCTTGGATTAAGTACACCCTAGTCTCTCAGCTGACTTCATTGCCCTTCAGTACTCTGGCAAGGTCCCTGACAGTAGATGGTACCAACAGTGTTGATTGTGGAGCCAAGCAAGACCACTAGAGCTCCTTAGTTATTACTTACCTTTAATTCTGAGGTAACACACAGATGATATTGTCAAATCAGACTCTTATGAATCCGAATTCCTATCTTGTATGCTTCTTTGCTCATATGGTGAAGAATATAGATATTTGGAGGCAAAGATGAAGTAGAAAAGGCCAAGAACACTAATTTAGTTTTGAAATTCAGCACTTTGTGCCTGAAACAGCTGCCATAAGTCTTTGTCTCTGATCTCCCAGTGTTTTTTTTCTATCACTTGTCCCCAGGTCAGATAATACCTCTTCATTTCCTGAAATTCAATTAAATTATACTTTTTCTAGTCGATGTTATCTGAATCCATAGCCCAAGGAAGTTACTCAATCTATATATTCTCTGCACCTTGCACTTTCCTACATTGTGGCAGTGATCTCATTACATTGTTAATATTTTTCTGTATCCTCACTTATATGAAATTTGTAGGAAACTCTTTTATTCTATTATTTTAGCCCCCCTAGCATAGTGTTTGCAAAAATCAGAAGTTAACAAATATTTACTGGGAGATAAATATACTAAGAAACTCCATCCTCTGATGCATTATATAGTCCCATGAGAAAGAGAAGTGGTATAAACACAATGTAATAAGAGTTATAATAGAGGTTAACACAAAAAGCAAAAGAAAGACCAGAGGGAACCACTCGCTCTTTTCAGGTAGTCAACAAGATTTGACAATGCAAAGCTACATACTGAGACAAGAAGAGTTATTTTGCCAGAAAGAGAAGAGAAAATGATGTGTCAGGCACACAGAATAGTCTATCTGAAGTCATCATCAATCTGAAATGCTTGAATGTAATGATGAAAATTGGGTAACTCATGTGATAAATTATTCAAGTTTTATGTTTTTGTTTGGTTGTGGGGAAGCATCTGATATTTCAGAAATTTACAAAGGAAGTATATTTGGCTTAACATTTGTATTATTGGGTGATGAAAGTACTTTAAAATTAGTACATAACTTGACAACAGATTGTGTGTGTGTGTGTCATTATGCAAAGATTATTACAGATGTACTGTGAATTATTGATTTAGCAAGCAATTGAATTTTAAAAATGTTAAAGCTAATTCCATGAGCATTTTATTTTTCAAATGATTCATGTATCTGAGTATACAAACCAACTATATTTGGAAGAAAACCAAATATTATTGTTAATCAAATCTTCAAATAACAAAGGGAAGTTCCTTGTCAATTACCCAAAAGTTTCTAATGACCTTAGAGTTTTAAGGTAAAATGCTCCCTGTGAAAGAGAATTGGAAAAGAGCTCTGAATAAGAAGCAAAGGACATATAAACAGTTTTAAAGTCAAGAATTTTGTTGAATGGTCAATCTATATCTTTTCAGAATTACATGCAGTGAATTATGGCTTGCAAGAAGTATGAAATTAAGTTTGGAGGATTAGTGGGCTAGACGAAGGCTTTGGTAAATACCAGTGCTTTCCTGTGCTCTAAATATTTACTCAGACAATTGTTTGCATGTTCTATGGTTTCTAGAGAAACAGTGAAGAGCTCATGGGAATATTGATGTACTACGGAGGCCAGACTGTCCTGCAGGATTCAACATCCTTGGAGAATAACATAGAAGCATCACAAAGAGAATCATTAGGAAGGTTGTTCTCAATTAGAGAGAATTTTGCCTTTCAGGAAATATTTGCAAATGTCTGGAATACATTATACTTGTCACAATTGGAGGGCACTGCTGCATCTAGAAGAGAGCTTTGGTAGCATAGTCCATGGGGAGTTGTGCTACTGACCAATCACCACACCTCTCTGATGGTTCAAATCTATCATTGGCTCCAGAGCAGAAAGATAGTGACTCTCCTCCCATTCCATTTACAGCCTCTGAGATATAATGTAGGGTTAACAAGGAGTCAAACTCAAAAGCAACGAGTTTAATTGACTGCATGTGGTAGCTAGGGATGCTGCAAAAATTTAAGTACAGAAAACAAACCTCACAATGAAAAATAATAATGTTTCAAATGTCAGTAGTACTGAGATTGAGAAACAGTGCACTAGATTATTTTAGAGCAAAGACTTTTTAAAGTTAAAAATAGAAAAGAACTATGAGTAAGAAAGAAATTGCCATGAAATAATGTTTTGGATTATAAATGTAAAAAATTGTTTTAAAGGTCTTTTGTTCTTTGGCATGTGTCAAAATTTTGAAATGTGGAAGATCTGATATACTAATAAAACAGAAAGGAAAAAGTCATTTTTGATCCCATAATCCAGTGATAAATTCACCTGTGTGAATTGGTTCAGAATTAGAGAAATTTTAACAGTCAGTAGTTTGTAACAGAAGAACAATCCTATTGCCCAGAAGAATTGAGATTAGTCAAAGAAGTAATTAAAAAAGCATATGGAGTAAAAGAGAATAAGAAAGATATGCACATTGTTTAAAAATTTAGAGTCCATAGATAGTTTGATAATCCAAATCGGGAAAGGAGTATATCAAGTATACATCCTGTCTCCATACCATTTCAATCTATATGTGGAACAGATCATTCAGGAGGCTGGTCTTTATGAGGAGGCATGTGGCATCAGGATTGGAGGAAGACTTATCAACAACCTATGTTATGCACACAACAAAACCTTGCTTGCTGAAACTAAGGACCTGAAGTGTTCACAACAGAAGGTCTAGGACTACAATCTTCAATATGGATTAAAGCTCAAAATCAAGAAGACAAAGATACACATGACTGGGCCAATTGCAACACCATGATCAATAGAGAGATTGAGGTTGTTAGCAATTTCTGTTTGCTCAGTTCTATAATCAACGCTCTTGATTCTAGCAGTTAGGAAATCAAAAGACAAACTGCATTTGGAAAAATCTTTCAGGGACCTCTCCAGAATGCCAAAGACCGAGGTGTGCCTGATTCAGGCCATGGTTTTCTCAATTACTTTCTATGCATCAAAGATCTGGATAATGACTATGACAGGAGAAGAATCAATGCCTTTGAGTTGTAGTGTAGAGAAGAGTATTGACATACCATGGACTTTCCAGAGAATAAATGGGTTTGTCCTAGAGAGGTTAAAACCAAGTTGCTTCTTGAAGGCAAGGATTTTGAAATTCTGTCTCACATACTTTTGGCATGTTGCTGGGAGAGACAAGTCCCTAGGGAAGAACATCATGATTGAAAGGGTGAAGAAACAGCACAAGAAAGGAAGATGTTGGATGAGATGGATTGGCACTAAGTAGGGTAATAGGGGTAAGTATTTCAAAGACAGTGAGATTGGCTCAGGATAGTACAACATTCGGAACTATTGTGCATAGTGTTCCTATGAATGGTAGGTGACTTACCGGCATGTAACAACAACAACAAAATTCCTCTGTACAATATATCATGAGTATTTTCTCATATTAGTCTCCTAAATATGGGTTTAGTAGTCTTCATGACATACAGAATTCATCAGATGGCTCTATAGTAATTTGCTTAATTCTGTTTTGTTAAATATATAGCAGCTTATAATTCTTCTCTAAGTGGCCTCCACTTCCAAAAAAAACTTGCCTCCAGAAACTGTATGAACTTGGAGAAAATATAAGTTTTGCATTCAAGACTTTGTTCATAGGGTCACTATGGCACCTAACAACAACAACATATCAAATATCATCGTGTTGTTTTCTTAGGTACCATCAAGTCAAGTATGGCTCATAGAGACCCTATGTACAAAAGCTATGAAACCTGTTCTATCCTTGCACCATTCTCACAGTCATTATCTTAACACACTTAAGCCCTTTGCTGCAGTCACTGTGTCAATCCACCTAGTTGCGGCTCTTCCTCTCTTTCAATGTCCCTTCACCTTCTTAAGCATGATATCCCTCTTCATAAATTAAATATCCTTTTCATAAATGAAAATATCATTATACAACAATTTTTAAAAAATATATTCATAAATAAATATTGTACCTACAAGAAACACAATAGACATCTTGTCATTAACAGAATAACTTACATATTGTAAGATTTGTGCATTTTAAGTGACTGTTCTCGAAGAAAAGTTCTTTCTGTTGGTTCTAGAGGAAGGTTTTAGATTCCTTGCACATCTGTAGGGAAGGAATCCCTTCTATAGCCCCTTGTTGGACAGCATTTTCAATATCCATTTCACACAATAATCTGTCATTTTTTTCTTTAGGTTGCTGTGCAGTTGGCTCTGGTGGGCTTTCATGGAAGACTTGTTAAGGGCAGACCTGGTGACCACTGGTGAGTAAGTAAATATATGTTTTTGCCACAGGTAAGCCATGGCATTTTTCAAGAATTTCTGGCCATAAGAGTTTCAGAGACAAAAAAATGAGTTTACTCATTACTGAGTACAGAGTTTTCTCTTGGGAACATGGAAAAGATTATAAAAATAATGATTTCACAACAATATAAGTGTATTTGAAAGCATTGAATTACACACTTTAAAAATGGACAAACATAATTTCTGTGTTTACTGCAATTGAAATATATGGTTTTATAAATATTTTAAAATGAATATGATCTTGTAATTTTGTCTTTCCTATTTTTTATAATTTTCTTTTTCATTCACATTGTTTTTCTTACAGTCATTCAATACATTATGTTTTATAAAATTAATCATCATTGAACTCTACCCATTATTACCTCATCTTTTCAGATCCCCACTGGATCTTTACTAATTCCTTTGCTCCCTCCTGCCACCTACCAATCTCTCCAGACCTGTGATTTACCTCCCTCCCTATGTTCAGCCCCCTGCACCCTCTTCCCTGTTTATACCCATACACATATTACTGGTTCTCCTTCTGTTTTTATAATAATGGTTTATGCAGTAGTGTCCTTATGAGATTGAGTTAGTTCACTAAAAATAACCTCTCTAGCCTTTTCATGTTATATATATATATATATATATATATATATATATATATTAAATCAGTGCTCCTGAGTGCTGCATAGTATTTCATCCTGTGAATGCACCACAATTTCTCAATCCAGTTGTTAATGGGCACTAGGACTGTTCCCATGATTTTGCTATTGTGACTAACATTGCTATGAATATTGGTATACAAATCTCCATTTGTGTCTTTTAATAATTTACTTTATAAAGCCATTGGTAAATTTAACAAAAGATAAGAAAGAGAAGACCCTAATAACTCAAATAAGAAATGAAAATGGTGCATCATAACAGAGCCAGCTCATATTAAATTTATAATAATGGACTATTATAATGGCTTACCTTGAGAAAAGGAGCACTGGTGGCCTAGTTGTAAGAAGCTGTGCTACAATCTCAAAGGCACATGGTTCAAGGCTACCAGCTGTTCTATGGAAGAAAGATGAGCAATCTCATTCCATGCAATTAACTGCCTCTGAAAACCCACCGGAGGGTCAGCTATGGGTCTGTTCTGACTCTATGGTACCCAACAACAACAACCTTGAGAAGAATGAGAATCCCAGAACACCTGACTGTGCTTATGTGACACCTATACTTGGACCAGGAATTAGTCCTCAGAACAGAGCAAAGAAACACGGCGTATTTCAAAATCAAGAAAGGAGTGTGTCAGAAATGCATCCTATCTCCATACTTTTTTAAGTTAATTGACAGCACCATGATAGAGGAGAGATTGAGGTTATTAACCATTTCAACTTGCTCAACTCCACAATCAACACTCTTGGCACCAGCAGTAAGGAAATCAAAAGACAGGTTGTACTGTGGAAGTCTGCTATCGTAAACCTCTCCAAAGTCATAAAAAACAATGATGTCTGTGCACCTAAAGTATGCCTGATTCAGGATATGTTCTTCACAATTACTTGCTATTTATCAGAGATCTGGACAATGACTCTGGTTGATTGAAGAAGAATTGAACCCTTTGAGATATGGCACTGGAGATGAGTATTGAACATATGATGGACAGCCAAGAGCACAAACAGGGATGTCTTGAAGAAGGTGAAACAAAGCTGCTATCTGGAGGCAAGGATTTTAAAACTCCATGTCACATACTTTGGGCATGTACAAAATGTTCCCAGGAGGAAACAGTCCTTGGACATCATATTTGAAAGAGTATAGGGACAGCACAGGAGAAGAAAAACCCAGACGAGGTGAATTGGCACAGTAACTGGGCTTATGAGGGTGGGTGTGTCAGAAACAGTGAGATCAACTCAGGATAGAGAACAGCTCAAAGTTATTGTACATCTGGTCACTAAGAGTCTCAGGTGACACAATGGCATGTGATGACAACAACAATAGAAGAAATGGACAAATTCCTTGAAACTCACACCATACCCAGATTGACACAGAAAAATATAGAACAACTGAACAGACATATCACAAAAACACAGATTGAGCAGGTCATAAAAAGACTTCCCCTTAAAAAAATAGAACAAGAAGGAACATTCGCAAAGTCATTCTAAGAAGTAAGCAAAATACTAATACCAAAACCAGGCAAAGACATTACCAAAAAAAAAAAATACAACAGACCAATCTCTCATGCATATAGATATAAAATTCATAATAAAATTTTGGCCAACAGAATCTAAGATATATTTAAAAAATCATCATGACCAAGTGGGGTTTATAACATGTCTATCTGTGCTTCCTTGATTATGCAAAGGTGTTTGACTGTGTGGATCATAACACTCTGTGGCTGACTCTGAGAAGAATGGGTATACCAGAACACTTGATTGTGCTAATGCGTAACTTATACTTGGACCAAGAGGCAGTCATCAGAACAGAGCAAGGAAAACACTGCATGGCTCAAAATTGGGAAGGGCATACGCCAGGGATGTGTCCTGTCTCCACACCTTTTCAACCTATATGCAAAACAGATTATCCAGAAGGCTGGGCTCTATGAGGGTCAAAGACTGCAGTCTTCAATATGGATTGAGGCTCAATTTCAAGAAGGCAAAGATTCTAACCACTGGACCAATTGTCAGCATCAGGATGGATGGCGAAGAGATTGAGATTGTTCACAGCTTTAGTTTGCTTGGCTCCACAGGCAACACTCTTGGCAACAGTAGCCAGGAAATGAAAAGGCGTATTGCCATGGGAAAGTCTGTTGTTAGGGACCTCTCCAAAGTACTGAAGAGCAATGGTGTCTCTCTGGAGACTAAGGTGCATTTGATACAGGTCATGGTCTTTGCTATCATTTGTTATGCATCAGAGAGTTGGACAATGACTAAAGAGGATAGAAGGAGAATTGATGCCTTAGAACTTTGGTGTTGGAGAAGAGTATTGAGGGTACCATGGACTGGTAGAAAAACAAACAGATTCATCCTGGAGAGGGTTAAACTAGGCTGATCCTTGGAACAAGGATACTGGGGCTTCATGTTGTAAGGAGAAACCAGTCCTTGGAGAATTACATCATGCTTGAGAGGGTGGAGGGCAGGCGCAGGAGGGGAAGGCCCTCTAGGAGGTGGATTGATTCGGTGACTGGGGTAATTGGGATGGGTGTGTCAGAGACAGTGAAATTGGCACAGAACAGAGCAGAGTAAACTCTCTAAGAGTAAACTCCCTAAAGGGCTGTTGTACATAGAGTTGTTATGAGTCGCAAGCGACTCAATGGCACATAATAACAACAACATACAAGGATGGTTTAACATAAGAAAAACAATCAACTTTAACAAAATAAAGAACAAGAACTCATGATCCTATCAATTGATGCAGAAAATACCTTCAATAAAATCCAACACTATTTCTTGATTAAAACATTCAATAAAATAGGAGTAGACACCTTAACATGGTCGAAAGTATGAACTCAAGAGTCAACATCATTCTCAAGGAAGAAAGACAAAAGATACTCCCTTTGCAAAGAGGGAACAGAAAAGGATGCCTACTTTCACCACTCCTATTCAACATTGTTACTAGGAAGCCATCTACTTCCCAGAAAAACAGCTTTTGAGAACTCTATGGACACTATAAAACACAGTTCAGATCTTCTGTTCATAGGGTAGCTCTGAGTCATGCTTGACTCAACAGCACCTAACAACAACAATCAACAATTAAATATTGTATTGAAAATATTTTAAGGCAATATGACAAGAGAAGGAAATAAGAGGCATCCAGATCAGCAAAGAGATGGTAAAATAGTTGTTATATACAGACAATATTATAATGTACATGGAAAACCTCAAGAACTCAACAAAAATCCTTGTTAAACCTACTATACCAATTCAGGAGATTGACAAGATAGAAAACCAACATACAAAAAAAGCAATGGATTTACTCTGCAGTAACAAAGAAAACAAAAGAAGGAAAGTGAGAAAAGAATCCCATTTGCAATTGGCAACCACAAATTGAGATACTTTGGAATAAGCCTAACTAGAGACATAAAACAACTTTATAAAGAAAACTACAAAACCCTACTGCAAGAAACAATAAGAAAGTGGAAAAAAATGTTTCTTGTTCATGATAGGAAGACTCAATATTGTAAAAATGGCAATCGTACCAAAAGCAATCTATCTATCCAAGGCAATCCCAATATAGATAACAAATTTATTGTTCAAAGACATAGAACAAGCAGGAAGCAAATTTATTTGGAAAAGAAAGAAACCACAAATAAGCAAAGCACTTCTGAAAAATAAATATGAAGTGGGAAGCATAATATTCCCTGATCTCAAAACCTACACAGTGGTAATAACCAGAACAGCATGGGACTGGCACAATGACTGATACACAGACTAATGGAAGAGACTCGAGAAACCAGAAATTAACCCACCTAACTATGATCAACTGGTATTCGAAAAAGAAAAAAAGTCTTAAATGGGGGAAAGACAACTTCATCAACAAATAGTCCTATCAGAACTGGACTTCTACCTACAGAAAACTGAAGCAAGATCCACATTTTGCACTATACACAAAAATTAACTGAAGGTGAATTAGAGATGTAGATGTAAAGACCTAAACCATAAGGATAATTAGAGATAAAATGGGACCATATGGTCTTGCCTATGATATGGTTATACAAATACAGGTTGGCAAATACAGTCAGAAATGCCCAACCAGAAGAGGGTAATATTGATTAATGGGACTTTCTAAAGATTAAGTCCCTGTGTGAATCATTTTTTTCTTTTCCAATAGGGTGAAAAGAAAATCCGCTGACTGGGGAAAAAAATATTTGACAATACCATCTCAGACAAGTGTCTCATAATGAAAGTTTATAGAATACTACAGAGCCTCCATAACAAAGAGACTGAAAACAAAATGGACAAAAGACATGGAGAGGCTTTTAACAGAGGAAGACATTCAGATGACCAACAAACATTTGAAGAAATACTCAAGATCACTAGCAAGAAAAGAGATGCAAATCAAAACCATTGTTAGATATCTCACTGCAATTGCAATGGAAAAGTTTAATAGGACAACAAGGAATAAATTTTGGAGAGGATGTGACATTGAGCCTCAATCCTTATTGAAGGTTGTAGTCCTTGACCCTCTGCAGCAAACGCTTCAGGTCCTCCTCAGTTTCAGCAAGCAGGGTTGTGTCATCTGCTTAACACAGATTGTTGATAGATCTTCCACCAATCATGACCCCACATTTCTCCTCATAGAGCCCAGCCTCCCGGATAATCTGTTCTGCATACAGGTAAAAAAGGTATGAAGACAGGATACAGCCCTGGCATATACCCTTCCCAATTTTTAACCATGCAGTGTTCCCTTGCTCTGTTCTGA
>NW_006400005.1:2059154-2087691 GCF_000299155.1 Elephantulus edwardii
GTAGTTTTTAGATAATCTTCAGTAGAATCTTGCTTGCATATGAAATCAATGATATTGTTCTATTGCTTCCACACTCTGTTGGGTCTTCCATCTTTAGAATGGGAACAAATATAGATCTCTTCCAGTCAGTTGGCCAAGTGGTTGTCCTCCAGATTTCTTGGCACAACTTGGTGAGCACATCCAGGGCACCATCTGTTAGCTGAAATATCACAATTGGTATACCATTTAATCCTGGGCCTTATTTTTTGCTATTTCCTTCAAATCAGCCTGAACTACTTCCTTTATCACCATAGGCTCTTGCTCATATGTTATTTCATTAAATTCTTCTGTGTCTGCCAATTCCTTTCAATACAGTGACTCAGTATATTCTTTCCATCTTCTTTTAATACTTCCTGGATCATTCAATATTCTGCCTAAAGCATCCTTGATTATAGCAACTCAAGGTTTGAATTTTTTTTTCCCTTCAGTTCCTTGAGCTTAAGAAATGCTATACGAGTTCGGCCCTTTTGATTTTCTGACTCCAACTCCTTGCACATTTTGTTGTAATATTTAACTTTATCATCCCGCACTGCCGTTTGAAATCTTCTATTCAGCTTTTTAGTATCTTGAATTATTCCTTGTGCTTTGACTTCTCTGTGTTCCAGTGCAATATTCAGGCTCTTCTGACATCCATTTTGGCCTTTTCTTCCTCTTCTGTCTTTGCAATGAACCTTTGTCCTCTTCCTGGATGACATCCTTGATATCCTCCCATAGCTCACCTGGTCTTCACTCATTAGTGTTCAAGGACTCAAACCTGTTCCTGAGCTGGTTCTGAAATTCAGGTGGGATAGACTCAAAGTCATATTTTAGTTCCCGTGGATCCGGTTTCATTTTCCTCATCTTCAGCCTGAACTTGCATATGTGGTCTGTTCCACAATCAGCTCCTGGCCTAGTTTTCACAGCTGATATTGAGTTTCTCCAGCGGTTTTTTTTTCGCAGATGTAATCGATCTGATTCCTATGCATGCCATCAGGTGAAGTCCATGTATATAACCTGTGTTTATGTCTCTTAAGAGTTTTCACATTAGCACAATCAAATGTTCTGGGATTCCCATTCTTCTCAGAATCAGCCACAGCTTGTTGTGATCCATACAGTCAAGAGCCTTTGCATAGTCAATGAAGCATAGATAGGCATTCTTCTAGTATTCTCTGCTTTCTGCCAAGATCTATCTAACATTAGCTATAATGTCCATAGTACCACAACCTCTTCTAAATCTAACCTGTACATCTGGCAGTTCTCTGTTGACATATTGTTCCAAACATTTTTGGATAATTTACAGAAGAATCTTGCTTGCATGTGAACAGAAGAATAACTAAAAAGTGTGTATGAATGTTCAAAGAGGGAAAGGAAAGCAAAAAAAGAACTTAGGATGAGGAGAGAAGAAAGGAGGTAAATCACAGGGTTATAGAATTTGGTGAGTCGAAGGAAGGGTGAAGGAATTTGGTAAGATCCAGTGGGAATCTGAAGAGATGAGGTAATAGTGGCCATAGATCAATGGTGATTAACTTTATAAGAGAAATGAATGGGAATTATCATGTGAAACACAACGTGAATGGGGGGGGAGACTTCAAAATTTTGAAATGTATTTTAAAAAAGGGAAAAAATACTTAATGACTTTGGGGTGGGGGTGTACTTTAATGCACAATCAACACGCAAGTTAACAACAGCCATGAAATAAAAAGACTTGTTACCTTGGGAAAATCTGCTCTCAGAGATTTCTGAGTGCTAAAATAAAGTAAGTCAGTTTAAAAAAACCTTTTTTAAAAAGTCATTTTAAAGATTATGGTGCACCTGATCCAAGCCATGGTATTTTTATTTACTTTTATGCATCTGAAAATTGGACAATAAATAAAGATGATAAATAATAAATCAATGCCTTTGTAGCGTGGTGTTGGGAGAAAAGCATCGAACTTCCAGTGGATAGCCAAAGAAACAAAGAAGTCTATCTTAGAAGAAGTGCTACTAGTATGTTTCATAGAGGTCAGGATGGTGAAACTTCTCACATACTTTGGGCATGTTGCCAGGAAGCATCAGTTCTTGAAAAAAGACATCAGACTGGGAAAGGTGAAGGATGAGCTAAAGAGAGGAAGACAATAAGAGATCGACACAGCAGCTGTGACAACTAAGCAGATGGAAGAGTGTGAGGATGGTGCAGAATATGACAAGGTTCTATCTCTTGCTCGTAGGGTACACTGAGTTGTAGTGAACTTGACGGCACATAACAATTAAAAGCACATGCCTCTGGAATTACAGTGGGTTTGTTTGTTTGTTTGTTTGTTTGTTTGTTTGTTTTTTACCAGCAGGCTCTCACAGCAAACTTATGAACAACAGATGTGGATCCTGTCCTATTCTGCGCCAACCTAACAATTTCTGACACACTTGAGCCCACTGCTACAATCACTCTATTAAACCACCTAGCTGAGGGTCTTCCTTACTTTTGCCAACACTCCACCTTCCCAAGCATGATGACTTTCTCCAAGGAATAGTCTTTCCTAGTAACATGCCCAAAGTATTTCCACTTTGGACTTTATTATTATCAATTGCTTATTGCTGATCAATAATATTCACACTTTTTCAGATAATTTGACTAAAAAGCTTCTGATGTGTATCATTATCTGCTATCAGGACTGGTGACAAGTCTTGGCTGAGTTCCCACATCCCTCTTATGCAACAGGATGTGTGGTTGGTGACCTTTATTTTAATATCAAGATGCAGTTTAAGGTTTAAGGATTTCTCTGTTCCTCTCAGTTGGAACACATACAATTTTTTCCTACATTTCTTGTTTCTAGATGAGTTATTCTGTCATAACACAGTCATAGAACATCTAAGAATGATTAATAAGAGGGTAGCATTTATTTGTTTGATTTGCATCAGAAACTGAAGTCACTTTGTTGGCAATTAGTCTTCTACTTCATTGCCCAGGGTAGCATTTAAGAGCCACAAACCATTCTTTTCAAAGAAGTCAGTAAGACAACTTAAAATTCATCAGAGAGTTTTGCCTCATTTTTCATACCCAAGAAGAGAAACAACAGAAGGATCTCCAACTCATGTGAGTTACAATCAACTCATAGCTGACCCTCAAGTAGATTTTCAGAGCGATAAATCACATGGAAGGAGATTACCCATCTTTCTCTCTTGAAGCAGCTGAAGGATTCAAACCACTTGCCTTTGAGTTGGCCACACAACCCTTTACTCACTAGGCCACCAGAGCTACGTGCAGAATTGTTTGGGATGAATTATGCTAACCAAGGGGAGAAGATAGTGTGAGTTTGACTTTATTGCTAAGTATTTAATATGATGTCAATATTTCCAAAAGACCTATGTGTGAGGCAGAACGTGGTAGACAGGATAGTAGTCTCAAGCTGCAGGAATTATGAATTCTACTTGCTTTATGCATATTAGTGGTTCCAACCTACTAGCTACTTCAATGGAGAAAGATGACAACAGTCGGCTTCTCTTAACATTACAACTTTAGACACTCTATGAGATAGTTTTACAGGGTCAGTATGAGTTACAAACTGATTATGATACCAATAAATTTGAAAATTCCCAGAATCTTCCACAGTAAAATGAGCTTGACAGATGTGGTTAAAGTAAGGATCCTGAGATGAAGAGAAGACCCTAGATTACTCTGTGAGTATAACATAATCACAATAGATAAAGAGGGACAAAAGAGTAAGGTACAGAGACATAATGATAGAAGTAGAAGAGAGTAATGTAGAATCATGAGCCAAGTACTGCAGGCTGGCTCTAGACTATGGAAAAGTAATGGAAATTGATTCTCCCAGACAGCCTCCAGAAGAACACAATCTTGATTGATAATTTTATTATAGTCCATTGAATTCTGTTTTGAGTATCTGACCTTCAGGATGATATGATACTGCATTTGTGTTACTTTTAAGTCTCTAAGCATGGTAATGTGTTAGAGTACCTATAAGAATTTGACATAAAAAACCTTCAGTCCAAGATGTTAGGTAAGGAATTTGACCCACTTTAAGATACGAACTGTGCATGGGAAGAATGTCAGGTGTTTCAGGCAACTTCTGGAAAAGATGCTGAGCTTATCTTGGCTAGTTCATTTCTTGGTCTCACAGAACTCCAGTCATCTTTTCTTAATCTGCTTTCCCCCAACACAAGGTTTAACATCAAGTATTTAATTCTTGTTTAACCTCAATATCAGAGTTATCAACAGTACAGATAAGTTGGTCCTTTAGGGAGCTTTGGTGGCCTAGTTGCAAGAAGCTGCACTGCAATCCTGATGGCACACAGTTTGAATCCACCAACTACTCCACGGGAGAAGGATGGATAATCTCCTCCCATGCAATTAGCTGCCTCTGAAAACCTGCAGGAGGGTCAACTATGGATCGGTTCCAACTAAAGAACAACAACATAGGTATGTTTTTGCTGTGCCTTTTATGTGATAAATATTGGAAGTTTTGGATAGATCTAGTTTGTGCATTAGGGAGCTCTGGTGCCCTAGTGGGTAAGGAGTTACACTGCCAACACAAAGACAGGTGGTTCAAATCTACCAGTTGCTCCAAGGGAAAAAGATGGATAGTCTACTCCCATGAGATTTACATCTTCTAAAAACTCGAGTTAATTTGACTACTTTCATGATAGAGAGCAATGTAACATATGTGTTTTCATGTGAAAAAATAAGAAAATGATCATATACCATGGAACAAAATATCTGCATCTTAGAAAACAATAAAAAAACAGCACTCAATTTTGTTATTATCATCATTACCATCACTGAAATGATTTGATGTTGGCCCACAGTAAAAGCTTCATAAGTAGTATAAGTTTATACATAAAAAGAGAAACCAGACCAAACACAGAATTAGGTAACCCTCAAGCTGCATTCTGTGGACTTTTCAGACTTATTGATGTTTTCCTCTACTTATTTGGTACTTTCCTTCCTGTTTAATCATTAAATTGTAGTTACAGAGAAAGTCCAAGAAAAGTGCGTTAATGAACAGAAAAATTATGTACCTGTGAATAGCCTTGTCACCGTACAAAACATCTGATACAAATATTATTTCTATTTTACTTCTTATCACTATACATAGTCTTACATCACACATGTATTTAGTTCACTTACAGTAATAGTCTGTATCTTTACTATCAAGTTTAACACAGCCAAGATGACTACATACAAAAATATGGACAAGGTCAATAGAATTTCCAGAGTACAATTTTTGTTCTGTACATATGGTATGGTGAAAAGAGCCATTATCTGCTTCCTTAGAAAAGTTCATAAAGCAATTGTCAAGTTAGATTATATCCACCTTTCCCTCACATCAATCCTTCAGATGTTGTTAAAATGCTATCTTCTCAAGAGGTCTTAATATTCAGCAGTCATTTTATTAAATATCTTATTAAATTTTAAATATTACAATTAAATTCATACTCTCCCTTCTTTATTATGTATTTTCTCTAACATACAATGTTGCTTTTTTGTCCATAGAATCAGAACCGACCCACAGTCGACCCTCCAGTGAGTTTTCAGAGGCAGCTAATCACATGGAAGAGATAGTCCATCTTACTTCCACAGAGCAACTGCTGAATTCGAACCTCACACTTTCAAGATTGCAGTACAGCTCCTTACCACTAGGTCACCAATGCTAATACATTATTTACAATATTTTAGTTAGTTAGTTAGTTAGTTAGTTAGTTACTGTATTTCATGTCCTTCTTCTCTTTCTTTTCAATATAGGTGTGATTTCTTCACTTATTTTATTCAATTCTTTATCACCCTCCCCTACAACATTAGCAGGCAAATTGCAGGCACTCAATAAATATTTATTAAATTAATTCCTTTTCCTAAGGTTGTGTTTTGCTTACTTGGTTCTCCATCACCAACAGGTTGAAGTGAAACTACAAAATAGTCACAATTTAATTCAAGATACTTAAAGCAACTTGTTTGCGAGTACAAGACATAGCTTAGACATCCCACTTTTCCTCAGGGAAATGTTTATAGATTACTAACTGCAATAACAGAATTAAAGGATAATGGTGGTTGTTATGCTCCAGAAGCATCAGTGAAGTGAATGGGGAGTGATTTAAATTCATCTAAACTTTTTCTGTGTGCCTTTCCTTTGAAGAATCTAAACTTGCAACACATACTTTGCTGTTAATTTCTATGCAGATACTTCCAACTCATGATGATTTCAAGTGTGCAAAGTTGAACTACTCTGTAGGCTTTTCAAGTCTATGAACTTTTAGAAGTAGATCATCAGGTTTATATTTTCCAGGTACTTGGGGGGGGGGGGTTGAAGCATCAAGCACTCAATTTTAGTCAACTATCTGAATATGTGACTGTCAGAAGTGATACAGTACTCAAGAACACAAAAGAATCCTTCCACATACATCTTCTCACTAACAAGACCACTGACTTAGAAAGTTACTGCTCTTCCTTCTTCACCAACACTGACAGCTTGCATCCACACTGCCTGGCAAGCTGATATCAGTTCCGACTCTCTGTATTTACTTGCCTGGGTACTCAGATTTTGGTATAACCAGTTATGCTGTGGTCTCAGTACTTTGATGATTTAAAAAAAAAACTGATAACTAGCAGTTTGTAGAATGTTTCTCTTATCATGAAGGTGGTGCAACAATTTTAAAAAAAATTTACATGCCAAGCTGAAACTGGAAGTTCTCCTTTCATTTTCAATCCTTCCAGAGACAGTATTCATTGGTAACAGTAGTAAAAAAAGAAGATGTATTTCTTTGGGCTAGATCACTGTCAATGACCCTCCAAAATACTTAAGAACAAGGATGTTAATTTGAAGACTAATAATTTGCATTATGCAGATGACACAACCCTGCTTGCTGAAACTGAGGAGGACCTGAAGCACTTGCTGCAGAGGGTCAAGGACTGCAGCCTCCAATGTGGGTTGAGGCTCAATGTCAAGAAGGCAAAGATTCTCACCACTGAGCCAACTGGCAGCATCAGTATGGATGGTGAAGAGATTGAGATTGTTTACAGCTTTAGTCTGCTTGGCTCCGTGGTCAACTCTCTTGGCACCAGTAGCCAGGAAATTAAAAGGCGTATTTCCATGGGAAAGGCTCCTGTTAGGGACCTCTCCAAAGTACTGAAGAGCAATGGTGTCTCTCTGCAGACTAAGGTGCATCTGATACAGGCCATGGTCTTTGCTATCACTTGTTATGCATGAGAGTTGGACAATGACTAAGGAGGATAGAAGGAGAATTGATGCCTTTGAGCAGTGGTGCTGGAGAAAAGTATTGAGGGTATCATGGACTGCTAGGAAAACAAAAAGATCCATCCTGGAAAGGGTTAAACCAGGTGGCTCCCTGGAGGCAAGCATTCTAAGACTCCGTCTAACACACTTTGGACTTGTTGTAAGGAGGGACCGGTCCTTAGAGAGGGACATCATGCTTGGTAGGGTGGAGGGACAGTGCAGGAGGGGAAGACCCTCTATGAGGTGGATTGATTCAGTGAATGGGGTAATCGGGATGGATGTATCAGAGACAGTGTGATTGGCACAGGACAGAGCAGAGTTTAGGGCTATTGTACATAGGGTTGCTATGAGTCGCAAGTGACTCGATAGCACATAACAACAACAACAACAACAAGGTGCATCTGATTCAGGCCACAATCTTTTAAATAATTTGTTGTGCTTCTGAGAGCTGGACAATGAATAAGTATGACAGAAGAATTGATGTCTTTGAATTGTATTGGAGAAGAGTGCTGATTTTCTCATGTACTGCCAAAAGAATAAACAGGTACGTCTTGGGGGAAAGTGTAGCCAGAGTTCCCCTTGGAAGCAAGGGTGGTAAAGCTTTGGCTCTCATACTTTAGTCACGTTGCTAGGAGAGGCTATTCCTTGGAAAAGGACATTATGCTTGGGAAGGTGGAGGGTAAGTGAAGGAGAAGAAAACTCTCAAAGAGACAGATTGATTGCAACAATGGATTCAAATGTATCAGAGATGCTGAGCATGGCGCTGGATAGGACAGGATTTGTATCTATTGTTCATCAGGTCACTATGAGTCACACTCAACAGCACCTAGCAAAAACAATAACAACCACTATTCTTTAGCTGCCCATCTGTCTTGCAATATTTATTGATTGCACTAGGTCGTAGATTAGTCATAATTGTAGCAGGTGAATTACATATTAGCACCAAGCGTCTTCTCTTGAACAAGGTGGGACAAGAGGAGACCAGAAACATTCTTTCGTTTTTTTAAGAGTGTCAAGTCAATTTGATCTTCTGCCAACATAGTCATTCAAAATGAATGAACATATGATTCCGCTTGTCTAAATCCAATGTGAAAATAATCAAGAAAAGATGGGGTAAAATATTTCTAACCCCCTCCATATTAAAGTATCTGTTTCTAGAAAATGTTTATTTCACAGAAGGGATGATTTCTCTCCTATCCTGGGAAAACAAACCTATTCTATTATTACAAATATGTGAAAACTATCAATTTCTCACTAGGAAACTTTGATATTTAAATAAATTTTTCTATATTCTTCACTTGCTGAATCCTAACTCAATACCAAGAAAATGGTTCTTAGTCTTTGTTAGTGTGAATGGAGAGCTGCTTTTAAAGTTTTCCCTGACAAAAAGAAATCTTCACACACACACACACACACACACACACACACACACACACACACACTGTGATTTAGCCTTTGGGAATCTGTTTCTAATAAAATGTGTTTATAATAGATTCTGATATCACAGTAAATTTTTAAGAAATAAGAGAATTGGTTAGAATTAAAGGTAATAATTTTATAAATTCAAATTTGACTCAGAAGGAAAAGGGGAAATTGGGAAATGACAAGAGAGACCTAGATTAAGAGTAATAGTAAGAGTAAAAGAAAAAGATTATTTAGATGTTAAAAAGAGGAGATGCTCAATGTTGGATTTTGTAAATTATGGGCCACAGAGAAAATGTGGAAACACAGGAAAAGAAAAACTTGGTTCTGGAATATAGGAATGTGTGGGACCAACACCAGGCTATTGTTCATGAACCAGGAGATAAGTACAAAGGTTTAAGAGGGACCCCAGGCTGAGTCAGATTGATGAAACTGCTGGAGTAAGTACACAGAGCCAAAGGAAACAGTAGAAATTATAATTAAGCCTAACTTTGACTCATGCAAATCACTTTCCTTCCTTTCTCTGGATGTGGCTGGACAGCTTGGAAGGTTGGTCAAGTGCCTCATTTGCTTGAGTCATAGCAGCAATTCAAGAGAATGGTGCCAAGTTTCATTAATAAAAACTCATAAATAAAAATGATATAAGGATCATGGTCTCAATCCTAGTAATTGTGAATAAAACAGAATCCTAGGAATCTCAGACATCAAAATTTGTCAGTGCAGCTAAAGCCAGTAACAGCTCTAACTAAAAAGCAAACAAATTATCCAACAACCATAGTTAATTCCGTGGTAAGTGTTGGAGTCTATTTTGTTGCTTTCTGCCTAAATCATCTTTACTAAGTATATGCCACATTTTGTAAAGACATCAACCTATTTACTTGGTCCACCTACTTCTATTACTTATACTTCTAGGTATGGGAGTAGAGCTAACTCAGTATCATGGCATATGAACCTGTCATCCTTATCTAAAACTCTTCCGTGACTCCTCATCTACTCTGGTGCCTTAGTGATAAAGAGTTGCACTGTCAACCCAGTGACATGAGGTTTGAATCCACCCGTTGCTCAGTGAGAGAAAGATGGGCAATCTCCTTGGCCGAGTGATTTACTGCCTTTGAAAATCCACTGGAAGGTCAGCTATGAGTTGGTTGTGACTCAACAATACAAAAACAACAATTATAAGGATAAGGATTCTTTTTTATATGTTGTTGTTGTGTGCCATCAATAAAATTTTATTGTTTACTTACAAACTTCATATACATTGTTTTTCACACCAGATATTTCCCATTTCCTTTACCCACCCATACCTCCTCCCATTAAATTCTGTGACCCTATGATTAAAACTCCTCACCCATTCTCACCCCTCTGGTCCCATTTTCCCCACCTTGCATCCTCATATACATTCTACAATAATGGTCTTGTACAGTTTATGTCCTTATGAGACTGAGTTCCTTTGGCATAATATTTTCTAGTTCCTTCCAAGTTATGTAGTAATTTTCAAAATCATTGCTCCTGCATACTGCATAGTATTTCATCGTATGAATGTACCATAATTATTTTTATACATTCCACTGTGGTTGAGCATTTGAACTGCTTCCATGTTCTTGCGATGGTGAATAATGTTATGAACAAGTTTCTGTTCTCATATTCTCAGGGTATATTCCAACCAATAGAATAGCTGGGTTATATGGAATTTCTATGTTCAGCTTTCTGAGAAAATGCTAAACTGCTTATCAGAGTCATTATATGAACTTACAATCCCATCACCAATGTATAAGAGCTCCTATCTCACCACATCCTCTCCAATATTTATGACTTGCTGACCTGTTAAACTTTGCCACTGCTACTAGAGTGAGAAGGTTTTGATTTGTATCTCTCTTATTACCAATGATCTGGAGCATTTCTTCATGAATCTGTTGACTATCCAATATCTTCCTGTGTGGAAAAAGTCTTTCCATGTCTTTTTCCTAAGGGATCAGGCTTCCTAATGTCACACACATAGCTTTACATGATCTGGTCCTAATAATTTCTCATCTTTTTTTTACACAAGCCAACTCAACAGTTACCATTGTTTTTGAAAAGCACTGTCTAATAGAGCTTCCTGTGATAATGGAGCAGAATCTTTACCAATGGTATCTGTTATACAGCAATAATGCTCATTGCCATGAAGTTGGTTCTGACTCATAACAACCCTCTACTGGGGTTCCAAGATGATAAAAGAGAGTGCTTGCTTCTCTCTTTCTTTCAACTGCTGGTAAATAGGAACTGACAACCTTTTGGTTGACAACTCAGCACATTATCTATTATGTCAGTCGGGCTCCTTATGTCACTAGTGCCACATTTAATTACCATTTTAAAAAATTGTTTTATTTCATTGCATTTCAAGCACTCACTGCTCACAAATGTTGTTGCAGAGGTTAGGTGCTATGGAGTCAACTCCAATTCATGGTAACCCTATGCACAACAGAATGAATCTCTGTCAGATCTCTCACCTTTCTCAGTCTACACTGTGCTAAACCTAACTGTTGCAATCAGTGTGTCACTCCATCTCCTTGAGGCTCTTCTTCTACTATACTGACCTTCCGCTTTTCCAAGTATGATGTTCTTTTCTGGAAACTGGGTCTCCTTATAAATGTGCAAAGCATGAGAGACAAAATTTCATCATTCTTGGTTCAAAGAAGCAATCTGGTTGCATTTTTTTCCAAGACAGATTTGTTTGTTCTTTTGGCAGTCCATGGTATTCAATACTGTTTGCCAGCATCATTCAAATGTACCAATTAAATCTTTCTGATCCCTCATGCAATTTTCATATGTGTATGAGCCACATATAGGCAGTACCTAATACATTAGACAGTGCAGATAGATAACATTTCCATCTAAGAGAAAGTTCTATTTGACATCATAAGTTCCCTAAATAAACTAAGTTTCTTCAACATGAAAAGCCTCCTGTGTGTTTCTCTCATCCTCACCACTTTACTAAGTTACTTCCTGCTCATTTTGGGAGAGTCATAAAACACAAACTAAATTCATTTCTTGGGTTTTAACCTCTAATTTGTAGCACTTTTTACACTTGCAATTAAGTATTGATTTATTATTTATTTTTTTATTTATTATTTCTCATTGAGTTGTAATCTTTATTGTGATAAAGATTGTGCCTGTAGTTTAATTTGTAGCAAATTGTGCTGCCTATTCCATGATAAAATATGGGAATTAATGAGTGAATAAAGGAAAGTTGTTAATGATAGATTAAAATGAATAATTATACTTAAATGTGAGTAATACTTATATTTAAGAAAATACCTAAATAAAGAAATTGGAGAAAATGACTTGATAAGATACTTAACAGCAGCTTACTGTTAGATACTATTGTAATTGCGGTAACGGCAAGTTGTCATTGTTTGGTCATTGGTAAGCTGAACATCTGGGAAAGAAATCATGGCTGGAAATGTGACAAGCATCACTTCTATAGAGTGGCAACGTTTAGTAGGACGGGAAACAGTAAATACTGGAGAGGATGTAGAGAGAGTGGAACTCTCATACACTGTTGGTGGGACTGTAAAATGGCACAATCACTCTGGAAGGCAGCTTGGCATTTCCTCTAAAAAGCTGAACATAGACATTCCAGGTGTCCCAGCTATTCTACTGCTGGTAAGATGCCCCAAGGAAAATAGAATTGAGACACAACTGGAAATTTTTACACCGATGTTCATGATAATGTTCACAGCAGCATTATTCACCATCATGAGAACATGGAGACAGCCCAATTGTCCACCAACAAACAAACAGATTGAGAAATTGTGATAAATTCACATGATGGAATAATAGGGAGCACTTGAGAACAATGATTTTTAAAAAGACTATGAAACATGGGAGAGGCTGGGAAGCATTATGCTGAGTAACTAACTCAGTCTCATAATGACAAATACAGTGTAAGACAATTATTGTAAAAACGGAGAAATAACTAGTAAGATGTGTCCCAAAGTCCAAAGCAGGAAGAGGAGGAGAAGGGGCCAGGGAGGAAGAATCTCGGTTTTGTAAAGTTTGGTGGGCAGAGCAAGGGGGTAAAGGAATTAGGAAAGATCCAGTGGGGACCTGAAGAGGTGGGGAAATGCTATGCATGAGTTAATTATGATTAATTTTTTTAAACATAACATATGGGAATTATAACATGATAATCAGTATGAATTGAGGAATACATGAAACAAAAAGTATATAAATGAAACACAAATGTATATGACTTTTAAATGCAAACAAATAAATAATAAAACTTAAAAAATATAAACACAAAAAAAGAATTGAAATGCTGAGACATATTTATATCTATGATTTAGTATAGATGAAGACAAAATTCTGAAAACTAAATTGGCCTAGTGGCAAGGAGTTGCATTTGCAACCCAAAGGTATGAGGTTCAAATCCACCAGCTGTTCTGCAGAAGAAAGATAGACCGTCTTCTCCCTTGTGATTAACTGCCTCTGAAAACTCACTATAAGATCCACTATGGATCTGTTCTAGTACACAACAAAATCACACAAAACAGGAGACAAGAAAGAATTATTAAAGAAAACAGAGAAGTAGTAAGCAATGAGTTGAAAGTTATACTATAATTATGAAAACCAAGAAAGGAGCGTTTGTAGAAATAGTATGTAATCAATATTGTCATATGATAAATTCAATGAAATCACTAAGGTTCTTTAATATTCTACTAGGGAAAGTGAAGGTTAATCAGTGTTAGGAATTGGTACATTCAACATTACAAATGAAACAGGAGACAAAGTTGTTCATGATTAAGACTTTTATCCAAGTGGCAGATCTTGGAGATCAGGCTAGTTAGCTATCTGTCATTCCTTTCACAAAGGGAGGAGTAGATAAGCTTCCTGGGGTGGCAGATCCAGTAACTAAAGAGAGAAGCAGATGAGAAGTAATGTACATGAGACTTTGGCAAGTTAGGGATCACAATTGAGATGGGAAAGTGTATGAAATTGTATGCTGGGATGAGCATGCTTGTTTCTATTGTTAGGTGACATACAGAATGACTAGCACTCATAGAGATCCGTCAACAATTGGTAGGAGCCTTCCCCTATCTTGCACCTTCCTCACAATTTCAGGCATGCTCAAGTTCATTGCTATAGTCACTTTATATTTGTGCTTTATTGACTATGCAAAGTTATTTGACTATGAATAATAAGTTATCTATAAAATAGACTATATTTGACTTTATACATCAAATCATGACTAACATTGAGAAGAATGGGAATCTCAGACCACTTAATTGTGCTCATGCAAAACCTATACCAAAGCCAAGACACTGTTGTGTAAACAGAGCTAGGGAACCCCACATGGTTTAAGATTAAGAAAAGTGTGCATCAGGGTTGTACCATTTCTCCACACCTATTCAGTTAGTAAATTATTCCAGAAGCTAGATTATATGAAGAAGAATCTGTAATCAGGATTAAATAACATTGATAATCTATGTTATGCAGATGACATAATTTTGCTTGCTGATAATGAGGAGTACTTTAAGCACTTTTTGCAGAAGATTGTATCTCAACATCAAGAAAACAAAGATTCTTACCACTGGACAATAGGGAACATCATTAGAGATGGAGAAAAGACTGAAAATGTCAATGAATTCATCTTACTTAAATCCACAATCAATGCACTTGGGACCAACAGTCAGGGGATCAGGGGACATATAGCACTGGGAAAGTCTGCAGTCAAGGACATCTCCAAATTGCTGAGAAGCAATGTCAGTTTGAGAACAAAGGTGTGCCTAATTTAGGCAATGATCTTTTAAATCATTTGCTATGCTTCTGAGAGCTGGACTATGAATAAGGATGATAAAAGAAGAATTGAAGCCTTTGAACTGTAGTATTGGAGTAAAGTATTGAACATGGACTGCCGAAAGAACAAACAAATATTTTTTAAAGGATGTAGTCAGAATGTTTCTTGGAGAACAGATAATAAAGTCTCATATCATGTACTTTGAGCATGTTATTGAAATTATTGGAGAAGTGATTGGAAAAAGACATTTTGGGAAGAAAGAAAGATGGTAAAAGAGAAGAAGATCCTCAACCAGATGGTTTGACACAGTGACTACAGCAATCGGTTCCAGTATGTCAGAGATTGTTAGGATAGCACAGGAGAATACAAAGGTCAGATCTGTTCACTTTGAGTCATATTTGACTAGATGGCGCCTAACAGTTTTGCCAACACCATATTTCAAAGGCACCAGTTCTTCATTTGTTATTCTTATACACTGTCCAACTTTCAAGTACATATGAAACAATTGATCCATGGCTTGGATATGGTGCTCTGACATTATTGCACCTTTAAAGAAGTCCTTGACAGCAGAATTTCCAATACAACACATCTTGTCATTTCTTGAATGCTACTCCCATGGGCATCAATTACTCACATTCAAGTTCAAATTGAGGCAGAATAAAATTAAAACAAGTCCACAATAACTAAAATACGATCTTGAATCTATTCGACCTAAATGTAAAAACTATCAAACAATATCATTAATATCACATGCAAGCAAAATACTGCTGAAGATCATTTTAAAAAATGTCTAGAACAGTACATATTTAGGGAATTGCCAGAAGTTCAAACAGGATTTAGAAGAGGCCATCCTACAGCAAGAGGGATATTAATGCTGATGTCAGATGGATACTGGCTGAAAGTAAAGAATACCAAAAGGATGCCTATTTGTGCTTTATTAACCATACAAAGGCATTTGACTGTGTGGATCATAACAAGTTATGGCTAACATTGAGAAGAATAGGAATCCAAGAACATGTAATCTCACTCATGTAAAACTTGTACCTAGACCAAGAGGTTGTTGTGCACATAGAGCAAAGGACCACTACATTATTTAAGAATACATCAGGATTGTATTCTTTATCCAAATCTGTATGTTGACCAAATTATTCGAAAAGCTGGACTCGAGATGGCAAGATGGCTCAAGATGGACTTAAGTGGCATTAAGATAGAATGAAGACTCATTAATAATCTGAGTTACTCAGATCACACAAACTTGCTTGCTGAAAGGGAAGAGGACTTGAAGCTCTTGTTGCAAAAAATAAAAGAAATACAGCCTTCACTGTATTGCATCTCAAGATCAAGAAAACAAAAATTCTTAGCACTGGACCGATAGGCAACATCATGATAGATGGAGAAAAGATTGAAACCATCAATGAATTAATCTTACTTGGATATATTATCAACATCCTTGGTACCATCAGTCAGAATATTAGGAGATGTACTGAATTTGTAACTCTCCAAATTATTGAGAAGTAATGATATCAATTTGAGTAGTAAAGTGTGTCTTATTCAGGCCATGGTCTTTCAGATCTCTAGCTATGTATATGAGAACTGAACAATGAATAAGGATTACAGAAGAAGAGTTGATGCCTCTGAGCTTTGGTGGTGTAAAAGAATACAGAATATCCCATGAATTTCCCAAAGAACAAACAAATATGTCTTGGAGAAAGGGCAGCCAGCATACTCCTTGGAGGTAAAGATGGTAAAGCTTCATCTCACATACTTCAGGCATTTTGCTAAGAGAGGCTATTCCTTGGAGAGCGGCATTATACTTGGTTAGATGAAGAGTCAACAAAAGAGAGGAAGGCTCTCAGCCCAATGGATTGACAGAGTGAATGCTGCAATGGACTCTATTATGTCAGGAAGTGTGAGGATGACACATGATAGGACAGGGTTCAGATTGTTGTTCATAGGGTTGCTATAGGTTGCACTTGACTCGATGGCACCTAACAGCAGCAACAACAGCATTCCCATGGATGTTGATTGTGGAGCCAAGTAAAATTAAATCCTTGACAGCTTAAAAAATCTTTCCTCCTACTATAATGATGTTGCCAATAGGTCCAGTGGAAAATAGTTTTGTATTTTTAATACTGAAATATACTCCATATTGAAGGCTGTAATCTTTGATCTTTTTAAGTAAGTGTTAAAAGTTTCTTCACTTTCTACATTCAAAGTTGTGTTTGTTATCTGATGAAGACTTAGTAACAACCTGTAACAATGAAACTTGTTGATGAATATTCCTCCAATTCTAATACTACATTCTTTATATAATCTGGCATCCTGAATGATGTGCTTAGGATACATATTGAATTGCTATGTAAAATATGTACAACCCTGAATCACACTTTCATGATTTTAAGTCATTTAATACTCCCTTGCTCTATTTGGACATTGTTTCCTGGTATGTATGTATAGGTTTTGTATGAATATAATTAAGTATTCTAGGATTCTCATTCTTTTCAATGTTATCAATAAATTGTTATCCACCACAATCAAATGGCTTTGCATAGTCAACAAAATGCAAGTAAATATTCATCTTGTGTTCTCTGCTTTCAATAAAGGCCCATATGATAACAGTAATGGTAATTTTGGATTATTGGCTTTCCTGAATGTAGTTTGGATTTCTGGCAGTTCCCTGTTGATGTATTGTTCCAGCTATTTTTAAATAATCTCCAGCAAGATTTTATTTACATTCCACAGAGTCTCTATAGTCTGTTGAGCCATCTTTCTTAGAAGAAATATTTTTTTCCAGTCAGTTAATCAGGTGGCTTCCAAATTTCTTGGTTTACCCTTGTAGGAATACCCAGAGCTGTATCTGTTTGTTGAAACACTTCAATTGGTATTCTATCAACTTTTAGGGTCTTATTTTTACCAAGAGCTTAAATGCAGCTTGAATGTCTTCCTTTGTTATTGTTAACATAGGTTCTTCAAAGTTGAACAATGATTAAAGATGATAGAAAAAGAATCGATTGGAGAAGAGTTTTGACTATCCCATGGACAAACAAATATGTCTTAGGGAAAGTGCAGCTAGTGGACTTCTTGGAAGCAAAAATTTTGAAGCTTAACATGACATATTTTGGGAATTTTGTTAGGAGGAACAGTTTCTTGGGAAAGGATATCGCGCTTGGGAAGGTGAAGGATCAGTGAAAGAGAGGAATTGACACAGTGGATTGACACAGTGACGAAAGTCCCACGTATATTAGAGATGATGAGGATGGCCGAGGTTAAGGTAAGATTACGATCTATTGTTCATAGGGTCGTTATGAGTTAAAGTCAACTCAATGACATCTAGTATTTTTTTAAAACAACATATCCTTTAGCTGGAGGACAGAGAGAGATGAGGTGCAGGCCCCCAAAGTAATTATAACAGTTCTAAAGTTGCATAATTAATTACATTTTCAGCTTCAAATGTTTTTCACACTAAGATGAAGGTCTAAGAAGCCTTGAGATCCTGAGACATTATAAGAAAATACATTGGATTCACACTTGGGATGCTCAGAAAGACTGAATCCTCAGATTACCTTGAACCTTCGGTTCCAAGTAGGCTTACTATTTTTTTTTCATAAGGTTATGACTTGCTCTATTTGAAAACAGATGTGATGTCTCCCAGATGTTGTTATCTCTCTTTCGTTCCAGACCAATGAAAATTAGAGTGAAGTAATAAAACAGCCCAGTTGAGGAAATTCTAGGTTTACGCAAGGCAACAGGACCACAAATGGAAGCAACTATCGAATGCAAACCAACATTTCCTAGGAAGAGCCAAGTGAGTACATATGTGACTGGATATTAAGTATGTCAGATAAAGGGAATTAGATAAAGTAATATAAAATTGGATTAAGGAGATTTTATAGAAACAGACATGTCAGTACTTCACTTATATAAGATTTATTATGTTGGCAAGTGGTCAAAGAAAGGGTGTGGACACATTCCTAGGAAAAAGCTTATACTATGTGAAGCTGAACTGACAGATAGTGAAAGGAGTCAAAAGGTTCAGTGACAGGTATAAATTATATAAGGTCAGAGAAACTAATAGTCAAATCATCTTCTAAAGAAGACCCTGGAAAAGACTCCATTCATCAAACAATAAGAAATAAGCTGGCAATAATGGATGTCAACATGTTTAGAAAGGTCAATATTGACTGTCCTCTGTAGAGAAGAGCTGCTGGTAAAAGATGCTGTTACAGAACTTGACTCCCTTATTGCAATGGGGATAAGATCACAAAATAATAATAGAGGCCAGACAGTTCTTAACCATCAGAAACAAGGAGGAAGCAAAAGGTTATTAAAACGGCCAGCAAGGTTGATGAGATTGCACAAGGAGGATCTTGCATTGAGTCTATTCCTACTCACGGTGACCCTCCATTAGATTGCCAAGGCTACAAAACTTAAAGACAGGAGACTACCCTTCTTTCACCTGTGGAGTAGGGGGTGGGTTCAAACTATTCACCTTTTGCCTAGCAGTCCATCACTTAACCTACTATGCTGCCAAGGCCTCCTGCAGAGACTTCTTGTTGTTGTGTGCCATCAAGTCACCTGTGACTCATAGTGACCCTATGTACAACAGCTCTGAAGCCTGCCGTGTCCCAAGCCAGTCTCCCTGACTCTGACACACCAACCCCCAATGCCCCAGTTACTGACTGTATTAATCCATCTTATCCAGGCTCTACCTCTCCTGCGCTGGCCCTCCACCCTTCTGAGCATGAGGTCCTTCACTATTAAGTTTCTGAAGCTGTAAATCTTTATGGTAGAAAATTGTTCATCTTTCTTCCTCAGAGTGACTGAAATGGTTGATTTGAGTTGCTGGCCCATATGTTACATACTCTGCCACCATGACTAATTGCTCTATCTATATAATTTTAAAAATCCCTTAAGAATAGATGCTCAGGGAGATGAGGGAAATCATTCTATTAAAAGATCACAAACTTTCCTGGTTTTCAGATCTGAGCATTACATTTTTAAACTTGAAACTACTAGTTAAAGTTGCTGCATTGCCATGTATGATGATCTTGTAGCACTGTGACAACTTTATAACAAGGATGATCCTCCAAAATGGCCCATATTCATACCCTTGTGTTTCTCTGCATTTTGGAAATGAGATTTATTAACTCTTTAAAAAAATTATTAAGTATAGGGTTTAAGTTGGGACTGATAATGGTAGAAAATTTCTTTTGTTGTTTTTTTTTTTTTGCAAGTAGCATCCTGTCCCTTTTCCCCCAGGGCGGACGTGCCCTTGTTAGAACTTCAAGGGGGGGGGGAAGATGGCTTTATTTAACATGCAGCAAAGCAGGAGGCAACAGAGGTGGTATCTCCATTATAGTTATTGCAACCAAGCAGTGACCTTGATAATGAAAGTTTACAGAGACTAAGGATTTCCAATCATTCATTCATTGTTGCACTTTTATCCCTGCCCATCCCTCCCTCCCCCCCCCAATTTGCTCTTCTATTTGAAAAGTACAAGAAAAATTATTTCATTTTTATACAATCCCTCCCCCCAAGTCCACTCCACTATGCAGCCTTCATTCTGGACTCCTGTCATGACAATAATACCTAATTACATATCCCTTTTAAACAGGTTTCTCCTTCAGGTAGAAAATTTCTTAATGGCCTCCCTTTTAAGTAGAAGGGAGATGTTCGTGGAGTGTGATAGAATTGTGGTAAAAGTAATAGACATGAGAGATGGATGGTATCTGTTGTAGCCTCTTGACTATATGTAGTGCTTTTTATAAACTTTTCCCCAAAAAGTACTAATTGCGATTCTGGAAGAGCTATTTCCAGAGAGAGAAAATTTGCTGCAGGGAGCAAGTGAATTCAAGAAGCTAAAGGAGTGAACAGAAGTAAATTCTAGGTGTGCTCACAAACCGCCAGTTTAGTTTGACACATATTCCAAACTATTGGAGTGTTGGATACTGATTTCTTAAAATTCCCAGCTTCTCTATGTTGACCTAAGGAAGCTGTTGCAACCAAAGTTATGCCTCCTCCTTGAAAAATGTCCCACCCCATAACTAGGCATTAAAAAACGAGTTTTATTTATTCCTGAGGTGATAGTTCTACAGTGCCCTTTTACCTTCAGGATTCCTCATAGAATGAAGTAAAGGTCCTATTGTAGCTCCCTCAATTAGAATTAATTTTTACTTCTGAGTTTTGCTCTATGCCAAATGTTGAAACCCAAAACACTCCATAAACAGTACTTGCTGCATGCCCAAATGCAATATTTTAATTGCATTACTGAAAGATTCTGTGGGCAAAATATTGACAGATGTAGAAAGTATCAAAATAAGATAGAAAGAACACACAGTGTCACAGTACCAAAAGAACTGGTCAATACTTAACTGCTTCAGGAAGTAGCATATGCTCGTAACTCTGGTTCCATGGAGTATCAGTCCCAAAATGAGCTGTCTTGTGTCAGGTACCTGGTTCTCTGTTATGGCTGATACACCTTGTAAGCCCAGGTGTGACTGAGCATGATTCTTCGCACCTGAAGGACGCATGCTCTGCAATCTCTGCTTCCTCTTTACTGGTGGTGAGAATCTTCTACTGATGCTTCCTGCATCATCCAAGACTTTGCTCACAGCATCCTTCAGTATCACAACCTGAGCCTTGAATTTGGTTTTGGTTCTTTAATTTTGATAAATGCTACATGAGTTATTCTCTCTCTCTTTTTTTAGTTCCATTTCCTTGCATATTTTGTTATGATATAGGGGTGTCAGAACTCTTTAAATTTGCCCTTTCCAGCCATTTCCTTAGCCTCCATCGTGAGGCATGGTCTCCAGCTATACTGACTGCAGACCCATTGTCTTACAAATCGTTATCATCTGTGGGACTAATAAAGATAATACTTTCACACTGTGGGAGATGGCAACGATGGTGGTGAAGGATTGTGAAAAGACTGTGACACAGCTGTGATGAGACTGTGGCAAGGTGCAACCAGAGAAATCTTGGAGATGTAGCCACAGTTAAAGGTTTAGCCAGGTGAACTGAAACCAGGAAAAGCTGACTTGTAATTGCTTTGAGATAAAGGCTACAGTTAAAGGTATTGGTTGCTGGATGATTGAAGGAAACCTGCTCTGAGGTAAAGTTCACTGCATGGTGGAGGAAACCAGAGGCTTCTTGTATTTGTGTTGTTGAACTAAACCTGGACTTTTGTTAATTGAGGAATTGTGCCTTGTTAATCTGGTTGAAGATTATCCAAATTATTACTGCAACAGTATGTTGACAGAGAACAGCCGGAAGTGCCAGCTGAGTTTAGAAAAAGCCATAGCACTTGAGACATCACAACTGATGTCAGATGGTTTTTGGCTAAGAGCAAAAAGTACCAATAAAATATAAATGTCTATCAGTGTTTAATTGACTGTGCAAAGACATTTGACTGTGTGGATCACAACAAATTGTGACTAACCTTGAGAAGAATGGAAATCCCAGAATACTTGATTGTACTCATGTGATAACCATCCTTGTCATCAGAACAGAGCAGGGAAGCACTGCATGGTTCAAAATCAGCAAAGGAGTGTGTCAGAAATGCATCTTATCTCCATACTTTTTTAATCTATATGTGGAACAGATCACTTGGGAGGCTGAACTTTATGAAGAGGAATGTGGTATCAAGATTAGAGGAAGACTCATCAGCAACTTGTGTTATGCAGATGACAAAACATTGTTGCCAAAACTGAGGAGAAACTTAAGTATTTCCTGCAAAACATCAAGGACTGTGGTCTCCAATACAGATTGAAACTCAACATCAGGGAAACAAAGATTATCATCACTGGGCCAATTGGAAGGACATGACAGATGGAGAAGAGAGTGAGACTATTGACAATTTGAGCTTGCTCAATTCCACAATCAATGTCTTTGGCACTAGTATTCAGGAAGTCAAAAGACAAATTGCAGTGGGTAAATTGGTTGTTAAGGACCTCAATAAGGTGCTGAAGAGCAAATTATTGTATGAAGGCTAAGGTGCACCCTATCCAGTCCATAATGTTTTGCAATTACTTGCTATGCATCAGAGCTGGACTACAGAAAAAGAATTGATGCCTTTGAGTTGTGCTGGAGAAGAGCATTGAATGTACCATGGACTGCCAAGAGAACTAACAGGTCTATCTCAGAGAGGGTGAAACAAAGCTGCTCCTCAAAGTCAAGGATCTTGGACGTCCATCTCACATACTTTGGACATGTTGCCAAGAGAGACGGACTGGTCCTTGTAGAAGGACATCATGTTTGGAATGGTGGAGAGACAGCACAGGAGAGGAAGAACCTGGATGAGATGGATTGACACAGTAACAGATAATGCGGTGATGGAGACAGTGAGATTGACTCAGGATAGGGCATGGTTCAGAGCTGTTATACTTAGGGTATCTATGAGTCACAAAAAACTCAATGACACATCAAAACAGCAATTTGGCTTGAGACTGCTGGACAAAGCTTAGACTTACATTTTAAGATATTATTTGTGACATTCACTCTCCAACCTATTTGCCTAATAACCCCCACAACTTTGAGTAAAATCTGGGAGGTTTGCAATAATATTGGACATAATAATTGCTAAAAATAGGTGCAGGAGCATGTGGAGTGGCATGAGTGACTATGTAGCCATTTGCATGGTACTATGGGTTTTATTTATGGGGACAGTTCCCTTTTGTGAAGGAGGTAGAATTCAGACTCAGCCTCCTTCATGTCACATCTGCCCTTTTTCAGAGATGCTCTATTTTGTTTTATCATGTTGCCCTTTGAAATCTTCTGCTGAATTGTTGTTGGTTTTGGTGTTTGTTTTTTTATTTCACCATTTCCTCCCCTTTGTTTTGGCTTCTTGATGCTCCAGTGAAAATTTCAGTCTATTTTTACTTCCATTTTGATCTATTATTTCTCCCTGTCTTTATAATGACCTTTTGTGTTTTGTTGGGTTTTTTTTTAATGAATATCCTTTATGTCATCCTATAGTTCATCTGGTCTTTGAACATTGGTCTTTGAATTCAATGGAACAGATTCAAGGTTGCATTTTTATTCTTGTGGGCTAGTTTTCATTTTCTTTATCTTCAATCTGAACTTGTACATGATTTGGTCTGGTCTATAGTCAGCAACTGGTTTGGTTTTCTCTACTGGTATTGAACTTTTCCAGTGATTGCCACCCCAACCCCCTCGAATTAACCAATCTTATCTCTGTGTGGTCCGTAAGGTAAAGTCCCTGTATAGAATTACCATTAGTGGTTTTTGAAGATAGTTTGAATAAATCCTTGATTGTACAAGATTGATTCATCCCAGCTTCATTTTTGTAACCAATCCATAATTTCTAACTTACAAATCCTTCATTTTCAACTTCTGAATTTCAGTTCCAATTATTATTAAAGAATCTTGATTTCATGTTTTGTTAATCTTATATTTAAAAAATAGGTAGAAATAAACAATCTCCTGCTTTATGCTTTCGTTGCTGATGCAACAGTTTAGTAACAGTTTTATTAAAAGGTCTTCCTTATAAGTGAATGTATTCAGTCACTCACAACATTGTACTTTACAATGGATCTTGAAACCATCTTTTTAACTCTTAAGGCAACACCATCCTTCTCAATTTTTCATTCCCAGCACAAGAAATCAGATGATTGTTTGATTCAGAGTAGCCGATACTGGTCCACCTCAGCTCGATTGTTGTTGTTATGTGCCGTCGAGTCGCTTGCAATTCATAGCAACCCTATGTACAACAGCCCTAAACTCTGCTCTGTCCTGTGTCGATTGGCACTGTCTCTGACACACCCATCCTGATTACCCCAGTCACTGAATCAATCTACCTCATATAGGGCTTTCCCCTGCTGCGCTGTCCCTCCACCATACCAAGCATGATATCACTATCCAAGGACAGGTCCCTCCTTATAACATGTCCAAAGTATGTTAGATGGAGCCTCAGAATCCTTGCCTCCAAGGAACCACCCAATTTAACCCTTTCCAGAATAAATCTGTTTGTTTTCCTAGCAGTCCATGGTACCCTCAATACTCTTCTCCAGAACCACAGCTCAAAGGCATCAATTCTCCTTCTATCCTCCTTAGTCACTGTCCAACTCTCTGATGCATAACAAGTGATAACAAAGACCATGGCCTGTATCAGATGCACCTTAGTCTCCAGAGAGACACCATTGCTCTTCGGTACTTTGGAGAGGTCCCTAACAGGAGACTTTCCCATGGAAATAAGCCTTTTCATTTCCTGGCTACTGGTGCCAAGAGTGTTGACTGTGGAGCCAAGCTAACTAAAGCTATGAACAATCTCAATCTCTTCACCATCCAATCCTGATGCTGCCAATGGGCCCAGTAGTGAGAATCTTGATCTTCTTGACATTGAGCCTCAATCCATATTGGAGGCTGCTGTCCTTGACCCTCTGTAGCAAGTGCTTCAGGTCCTCCTCAGTTTCAGCAAGTAGGGTTGTGTCATCTGCATAACACAGATTATTGATAGATCTTCCACCAATCTTGACCCCACACTTCTCCTCAAAGAGCCCAGCCTCCCGGATAATCTGTTCTGCATACAGGTTGAAAGGTATAGAGACAGGACACATTTCTAGTGTATGCCCTTTCCAATTTTGAACCATGCAGTGTCTCCTTGCTCTGTTCTGACAACTGCCTCTTGGTCCAAGTGTAGGTTTCTCATTAGCACGATCAAGTGTTCTGAGATTCCCATTCTTCTCAGAGTCAGCCACAACTTGTTATAATGACAGCTCAATAATGCCTAGAATATTAATCTTTATGCTTACCATTTCTTTTTTTATAGCCTCCAATTGTCCTATATTCACACTTCATACGATCTATGTTCCAATTATTAATGGATGTTTGTAGCTGTTTCTCCTCATTTTGAGTGACTTCCAATCTGGGCTTTATTCCAGTACTGTATCCAATTGTGCTCCTTTATTATTAATAGGGTTTGTGAAGCCTTGTTATTTCAGAAGTAGATGACCAGTCCTGCTTCCTGGTGTATCTCAGAAGTCAAGTCACCCCAGTAACGTAAACTGACAGACAAGTGTTCTACTCATAAGGGTAAACAATTAAAAAGCAAGCATATACAGACAAGCTATAAAATAAGCAACAGGCAAATTATTCTTCCAATACTACAAACTGACACATAATTCATGCAGCTCTAAGAGAAAACTATAAAAAATAGGTTATCAAACATACAATATAAAGAGGCCTTCTGCGGCTCCAGCTCTGGCCAAGGCCAATCTGTTAAAGCAGATGGGGAGGGTGGTGGTATTGCTTTTCTCTGAGTTGGCTCTCAGTAGAATGGAGGTATCATGGCACAAGTGGTAACAGTTGGCTCTTCACTGTCGGCCTCACACAATGTCCAGTGGCCCAATGCTATGGTAGGGCAATTAGTTCAACCTGGCTGGCTTCCTCAGTGATAAGACCCAGTGCAAAGCCCAGAGGCCCGAGACCCTTCAAATATTCTGCAAAGTAGTAATTTCCACAGTTACACCTGTGCTTTAACTGGTGATTAATCATCCTAAATCCTTTATTGGTTTACCCCAATGCCTCAGTTGTACCCAGCAGAACCACTACACGAGTGTCTCTTGTGTAATTACCCCAAGACAGTCTTTATAATACTTCTATACTTCTAAAATGTCAGGGATATTGCACTCATCAATGCAGTCAAGTCTATTAATGGCACATCCCAGTTTATGAGAGTGACGGCTGGGCTTGTTTTGGTATTGTTGTTTTTTAAATACTAATTTGTTTGCAAAATGCAAATACATTGTTTTTCACACCAAATCATTCCCATATCCCTCACACCCTCACCCATCAAATTGTACAACCCCGTGATTGATCCCCACCACCACGTACCTCTTCACCTATCTGCTTCCACCCTTCCCCCACCTTGGATCCTCATACTCATTCTACAATAGTTATTTGATACAGTATTTGACTGTGACATTTTAATAGCTGCATTATTGCTGTATGAGAAGAACTATATACTGTTCTACTACCAGTAATGCTTTTTCATTGCCAACTGCCAAGCAGATGATTTATCTATAAAACTCCCATTTTTTTTAGTCTGTTTTCTTGGACTACTCTTAGTATAAACTGTTGCAGCTTGGGTTCCCAGGGAAACAGAATCCACAGCTCTGCAATTAGCATGCAGGAAGTTTGTCTGTACTTTTGAGAGCACCTGTGGAGGAACAAGGACAAGTAGCTTGAGCAAAGAAGAAACTAATTGCCATATATTTGCAAAAGTATATTCATCAATAACACAGGGCACACCAAATTAAGAATGAGTCTTCAACATTGTCCTAAATTGAGGCAAAGAGGTTCTTTGTACTCCTATTATATTGACTAGTTATTGATTGTGACCTAGGGAGGGGAGGAAATAGAAGGGAAAGCATCTTTCCTAGTCTAAGAATATGGCAGCAAGTTGTAAGCTATCAAACTCGTGGCAGAAAGAATAAGTGCCTAAGTTCTGGATGGGAAATCCCAGCGGTATATGAAAGCATTCTCTGTAGCACAGGTACCACTAATAAAAAAGGAGGATAGTGGCATCCACTTCTTGAACAACATGCCTCTGGAAACTCTAGGAACTTTGATAAATGTCAATAGTTGTAGAGGGGCTTCACGTCTTTTGTTCATAGGGTCACTGTGAGTCGTGCTCAACTCGAAAACAATCATCAACAACAACAACAGCTTTGAAAAATATACTAGGTTTGAAGGAGAAAATGCAGAATGTGATTTGAAGGAAACAGGAGTGATAAGAGTCAAAAACATATTAGGTATCCTAAAGACTTAGTAGATCAGATATTTCATGACCTCAAAATCCCTCGATCTGATTATATTCTTTGTTTTATCAAAATAGGATCATTATCTTTAGACCAGGCTCGTTGCATATGTTATATCATCATACCAGAAAAGGAATAAAACATCACTAAAACATTGTGTGGATGAAGTATGTTACAATGTAGAGTAAAAATATGATTCATCTTTTTCTCATCACAAAATCCACAAAATTTATCTACCTATCAGTGATCACATGCCAGTTCTTGAATCATCTTCACGACTAAGGTAATCTGTTGAAGTGTACAATAGTCCTGGGAAAGAAACTTTTTTCACTTGCTTTAGGTACCCGGGTTTCTGATGTTATTTGAGAGGTGAAATCGATGCTGATAAGAGAATCATTTCAGGTAAATAAAAAGTAAAATAAACGATACCATCAGTTTTTCAGTTAATTTTGTTTTAAAATGCTTATAAGCTCACAGGAATTTGCAAAAATAATAGCTAGATCTCATATTCTGTCACCTAGCATCCTTCAATGCTGACACTGCATATAACTTATAAAATTGCATAATTGGTACTGATGCTGCTTCCATGTACCTACCCGTCCTGTTGTTGTGGCATACTTTGGACATGTTATAAGGAGGGACGGGTCCTTGGAGAGGGACATCATGCTTGGGAGGGTGGAGAGACAGCGCAGGAGGGTAAGGCCCTCTATGAGGTGGATTGATTCAGTGACTGGGGTAATCGGGATGGGAGTGTCAGAGACAGTGCGATTGACACAGGACACAGCGGAGTTTAGGGCTGTTGTACATAGGGTCACTATGAGTCGCAAGCGACTCAATGGCACATAACAACCACAACAACAACCAGCTCTGACTCATGATGATCCCGTGCACAACGGCATGAAACTCTTCCCAAACCTGCTCCATTCTCATCATCTCTGCTGTGCTTTTGCCCGTTGTAGTCACTCTGTCAGTACATCTCATTGAGGGGTCACCTCTTTCACTGACCCTCTATTTTTCCAAGAGACTGGATTTTGTTAACATGACCAAAGTATGTGAGATGAAGTCTCATCACCTTTTCTTCTAAAGAGCACCCTGAATGTATTTCAGAGTACAAATCTGTTCAAAGACAGTTTCTTTGTTCTTTTGACAGTATTCTTCTCCAATTTTATAATTTAAAGGCATCATTTTTTCGACAGTATTTCTTATTCCTTGTTCCATTTTCAAAACCAAATGAAGCAATTGAAAATATTTCAATCCCAGGTTGAGGTTCCTCAAAGTGACATCCTTCTTCTTTAGGACTTTATAGAGGTCCTTGGCAT
>NW_006400005.1:2087791-2117726 GCF_000299155.1 Elephantulus edwardii
CCGTCAAATCAGATCTGACTGGTACAGGAGGATATTGCGCCTCCTTCTCCGGCAGAGCATCTGGTGGATTCGAATCGTGTTCCTCTGGGATTGCAGTGGGTTTGGTGTTTTTTGTTTGTTTGTGGTTTTGTTATGTTTTTTTTTGTGGCTGCTTCTATGGATGTTGATTATGGACCAAAATAAAATTAGTTCAGTTTATTCAATGATTTCAAGGATTTAAATGAGAAATTCGGGTTTTTTTCTCCATTTATCATGTTGTTGTATGCTCATTGGTTCAGTTGTGAGGAGTTTATGTTAAGGTTGAATTAAGTCCTCCAAGACATTTTAACTTTCTAGAACATGGTTGTGTTATTTATATAGTGAAAGTTTCTGATGGGTCTTCTCCAATACTGATATCCCATTCCTATTTATATAGTTAACCTTAGTGAATTATTTGTACAATGTACAAATCTCAAATGCATGTTGAAATTAATTAGCAATATTAATATGACAAATAAGTAAAGTCTTACTGAAGACAAAAATAGATGAAACAGTATATCAGAAGGGAGCAGCCAGAATCCAAGCTGAATTCTCAAAAGGGCATGAGATGGGGAATATTGTTGCTGCTATCAGGTGGATCTTGACTAACGGCAGAGAATACCAAAAAGATCCAACTCTTTGTCTTATTGGACATTTGACTCTATGAGTCATAAGAAGTTATAGAACCATTAAAAAGAACGAGAAAAAGAATGAGAATGAGAATTTCAGAACACGTAAATGTTCACCTGTAGAATCAATACATAGATCAAGAAGTAATCATTTGAACAGAGTTAATGCAAGCTTTCACCAAGAGAAAGACCTCTGAATTATTTCTAATATTTGGTATAATTAATAAGTTTGGTATAAATATTTGGGAATATGGATTATAAGCATTCAATTTATGGACAGCTCACTTTGAAATGATTGAATTAACCCCTATTTATAACAAATTCTTCATAAAAATCACCCTCACTTACCATGTATGCAGCTTTTACATTATTGAAAAGGATAGGAACTTTTATTTGTACTAAATCAAACCCAACTCAAAACTGAGTTGATTCTAACTCAGTAACCCTTAGATCAGGGTAGAACCAATAGCTTTCAGTGGTAAGTAAGGAGTTGTGCTGCCAATCCAAAGGAATGAGATTCAAATCTACCCGCTTTTCTACGGGAGAAAGATAGGCAATCTCTTCTGTGTGATTTACTGCCTCCGAAAAGCAACTAAAATGTCAGTTATGAGCTGGTTTGAACACAAAGGTATGTAAAAATGGCAAAGTCTTTATGGACGTAAACTGTCACAACTTTGAACTGCATAGTAGCTGCTGCTTATAAATGGCTGTTTTGGGTTAGTAACTTATTGTTTAACTTATAAGTTAGTAACTTATTGCTACCAATGTACTTTCTTGCATCAACTTACTCTGTTTTATAGCAGCCTGTAGGACAAAGTAGAATGGTATTATATGGTTTCCAGTACTAAAAAATCTTCACAAAAGCAGACTAACTCATCTTTCTCTCACAGAATAACTGACATGTTTGAACCACTAACCTTTCTTTAGCAATCAAATGCTTTATCCACAAAGCCACCACATAGTTTCTCTCCTGCACTAAAGGAAGGCTAAGTAAGAACCATACATATCTGTTCCACCTTACCTACAAATTCAAATTAAATACACATTTAGAATCTCAATCATAATCCAGAACTGTCCATACAGGACAGTTTTTATTTTTCTGGGCAAAATACTCAAGTGTCTTTGCTGAATGTAGAAAAAAAATATTTAGCTCAGTTTTCCAGAATGTTTTTAATATATTACATTCCTACCAACAACGGATGTTTACTAACATTTTTCTATTCACTTCATTTGCTTTAATAGGTTTACAGGGTGGCTCAGTGAATGGGAATTGTGCTGCCAACCCAAAGGAGGATGGTTCTAATCCACCAGCTATGTACCATGAGAAAGAAAGATGGGAAGTCTCCTCCTGTGCACTTTATATCCTCTGAAAACTCACTAGCGATTCAGTTCTGAGTCAGTGGCAACGAATTTGAGCTTTGTGTTGTTTTTAATTTTTTTTAAATCAGTGTGTCGTGATGTCACATTATACTTTTAAATTGTGCTTCCTTAAGTTTTAATGACAGTAAGCTATAGTTTTATGCAAGTAAATGACTATCCAGAATATTTTTGCTTTTCTTGCAGTTGTCTTTTAGCATTTATGAAAATTATTTTACACATAAATGTTTTTAGACTATTAAATGCTGCCTGCTATATATTTCTTTTGATTTCTTGACCATTTTTACCATAGCTATTGATTTTGGTTCCAGGTAAAAATAAATGGTTGACAACTTCAAACTTTTCTCCATCATAATATTGCCTTTTGATTAAAAGGCACGTTTTATTGGAAAAAAAAATTACTGTCAAAAATCTCTCCAGAGATCTAAACAACAAGGGTTGTCAGTTTAAAGACTAAGATGCACGAAGTTGTGGAAAGGACAAAGAAAACCAAAGAAAAATGTATTTCCCTGAATTGTGGAGTTGGTGAAGAGTAAAGGATATAGACTGCCAAAAGAACGAATATGTCTTGAAGGAGGTTCAACCACGGTGCTTCTTAGAGGAATACATGGTGAAACAACAGCTCATATGCTTTGGTTATATTCTCAGAAGGAAATGCTCTTTGGAAAAAAAACACCATGATGGGAATTATGTATGGTCAGAGAAAAAGAGGAAGACCCTCAAAAAAGTGGATAGACACAGTGATTACCATAGTGGGCTTGTGAATGGCAAAACTGATGATGATGTGGGAGAGTGCTAAGTTCAAATGTGTTGTTCAAAAGGTTGCTATGAATCTTAGTCTTGACAAATTACAACAACTTCTGATTCATGAAGAATGCAAAAGGTCATTACAAAGAAGGAAAAAGAACAAGAAAAGACCAAAATGGATGTCAGAAGAGACTCTGAATATTTCACTGGAGCACCAAGAAGCTGAAGCAAAGGGAAGAAATCTAGAAGTTAAGGAGCTGAACAGAGGATTTAAAGGGCTGCTTAGAAAGACAAGGCAAACCATTATAATGATATGTACAAGAAGATAGAGTTGGAAAATAAAAAGGGCCAAACTTGTCCAGCATTTCTTAAGCTGAAGGAACTAAAGAACAAACTCAAGCTGGAGTTGTAGTGCTTAAGAATGCTATGGGCAGAATATTGAGTGATTCAGGGAGTATTAAAAGAAGATTGAAGGACTATACAGAATCACTATACCAAAAATAATTTGCTTAAACTGAAGAATTTAAAGAAACATCATATGAGCAAGAGGTAATGGTGATGAAAGCGAAAGTTCAGGCTGCTCTGAAAGGCTTGGCAAAAAAATAAAGCCCCAGGAATTGATAAAATTCCAATTGACATATATCAACAAACAGATCCTGCACTGGATGGGATCACCAAATTGTGCCAAGAAATCTGGGAAAAAACTACCTGGCCAACTGACAGGAAGAGTTCCATATTTAGTCCCATTCCAAAAAAAGGTGACCCAACAGAGTGTGGAAATTATCAAGCTATATCACTGAAATTACATACTAGCAAAATCCTGCTGAAGATTATCCAGATATGACTGGAACAGTACATTGACAGAGAATACATGCTGGGTTTAAAAGATATCACAGCATTAGAGACATTACCACCAATGTCAGATAGATCTTAGTCATTTGACTGTGTGGATCACAACAAGTTGTGGCTAACCTTGAGGAAAATGGGAATCCCAGAACACTGGTTGTGCTAATGGAAAACCTATACTTGGGCCAGGAAGTAGTCCTCAGAACAGAACAGGAAAACACTGCATAGTTCAAAATCAGGAAAGGCATGCATCAGGGATGCATCTTGTCTCCGTACTTTTTCAATTTTTATACAAAACAGATTATTCTGGAAGTAGGGCTTTATGAGGAATGTGGCATCAGGAATGGAGGAAGACTATGTAGGTTACACAACCTTGCTTGCTAAAATTGTAGAGGGCATGAAGCATTTGCTGCAGAAGGTAAAGGACTGTGATATTAAATACAGATTGAAGCTCAACCTCAAAAAGACAAAGAGTCTCAACACAGAGCCAATTGGCTGCACCATGATAGATGAAGATGGGATCGAGATTGTTAACAAATACAATTTGCTCAGCTCCACAATCAACTCTCTTAGCACCAGATGTCAGGAAATCAAAAGACAATTTACATTGGGAAAATCTGCTCTCAGGGACCTCTTCAGAGTACTCAAAAAGAACGATGTTAGTTTAGAGACTAAAATGCACCTAATCCAGGCCATGGTCTTTACAATTACTTGCTATGCATCAGAGAGCTGGACAGTGACTAAGGATAACAAGAAGAATCAATGTTTTCAAATTGTGATGGTAGAAAAGGGTCTTGAACATACCATGTACTGCCAACAAAACAAATAGATCTGTCTTGGAGAGAGTGAAACCAAGTTTCTCCTTGGACATTAGGATTTTGAAGCTCCATCTCACATACTGTGAGCACATGACCAGGAGAGACCGATCCTTGAAGAAGGACACCATGCTCAAAAGGTGGAGGGACAACGTAGGAGAGGAAGACCCCAGATGAGATGGATTGTTACAGTGACTAGGGCAATGGCGGATAGTATATTGCAATTAGTGAGACTGGCTCAGGACAGGGCAAGTTTCAGAGCTGCTGGACATAGGATCTCTACAGGTTGTAGGCAACTTGATGGCATACAACAACAACAACATATATTACATAATAAGACTCTGTAACACTGGTAGGTGTTGTCTAAGAATATTGAAGGACTACCAAAATAATTACATATAAATATCTGAGAAGGGGGATTGTCAGAATGTTCTTTGCAAGAAGAATGGTAAAATTTCTTCATGTCCTTTGGACATGTTATCAGGAGATATCAAGACCTGGAGAACAACATAATTCTTGGCAAAGTAGAGGGTAAGAAAAAAGAGCAAGATCCTCTAAAAAATTAACAGGTGACTGCAACCATGGGCTTACACAGCACAGATTTTTGAGGATAGGATGCAGGAGGGCAGTGTTTTGTTCTGGTTATATGTTGTTGTTAAGTTGTTAAGTGCCATCGAGACATAGGCCACTCATAGCGACCCTATGAACAAAAGACCTGGACACCTGTACAACTTTTGTCCTTTTTCCAGGTTCATAGGGTTTCTAGAGGCAAGCTATTACAGAAGTGGATGACACTCCTGCTTCCAAGCTTGTTTGAATCAGGGAGCTCCACCAAACACTGTCCACCGTGGGTAACCATTCTTGCATTTGACTCATCAGTGTCACAGTGTTTGGCTTCACAGCAACCATGAATTACCTCTGAACAGCAAGCAGACATACTAGGGCTATATGATCTAGAAGAATGATTCACCAGAAACAATTAAAGGCAGGCCTGAGGGCCACGGAGTAGAGTTACCCACCTTTGGCTTGGGAGCATGTTATATGTAGGACCAATATATATAGAAACTGATGTACTCTGTGGCACTGCCAATGGCACACAGAATAAGAACTAATTAAATACATCTGACAGCTACAATAGATTCTTTAAGTATATTGTTGTGTTTGTTGTTATTGTGTACCATTGAGTTGGAACTTACTCCTACCTGACCCTCTAGAGGCAGTTGCATGGGTTTTCAGTTGCATGGGAGGTGATTGCCTATCTTTTTTCCCTTGGAGCAGATGGTGGATTTTAACCATGTGCCTTCTGGATTGTGGCACAGCTTCTTACCAGTGGGCCACCAGCGGTATAGGGAAATCCTTACTTTTTCAGAGTAGGAGATATAGATACACTAAGTAACTAGTTTAAGATTTCTATTTGTCAATATTAGGACTGGTACCAAAATCAAAGTCGCTAATCTAGTCTAGCATCGTTTTTGTTTATTTTACTACTATTGTGTCTTGACGTTAGGTCTACACAGGTACACTAGACTTCCTTGTATGTTTTTCTTGATTACTCTCTCCCAACCACACCTCTGTGTGTGTGTATGTGTGTGTGTGTGTTAGCACAAGTGTTAGCACTGTGTGTTTCTCTAGCTCCTTCATCCAGAATATTCTCTTCAACATAACATGATCTTAAAAGATGTCTATTAATAGATTGGAGGTTGCAAACATAACTCCTCCAGAATCATTTTTAAAAGTCTTTTTCTGGGCCAGATGCCTATGAATTTTATGAAGACCTAGCTCTTTCTTGATTGTCACTAAGAAATTCTGCATTTCAATGATGATAAATAATTTTTTTGTCTACTTATTTTTTTGGTCCTCTGAATGTTGAAAAATTGTACTTTGAGGGTACTAAGACATTATATGTAATTCTTTAAACTCATAAAGCATTGGAGGTATATATAGTTGGATCCCTGGGGACATATGAAGTTGAGTGAATGCAGAGTGAGCAAGACTGAATAAAGTATAACACAGTGAAGATGGCAGAAAGGCAAATGAAGCTTCAAACTCATAAAGTTTGGAGGAGTAAAATTGGTCCAGGGGCAAGAGAATTCTTTTAAAAATGCATATTCTTACAAATATACATGGGAAGAATTTAACTCATTTTTTAATTTTTTCCTTAAAATAAGTAATATATGATGTTATATGGACTACCAAAAACAAACAAACAAACAAAAAACAACAACAAAAACCAGATGTGTATTGGAAAGGGAGCAGCTGGAACACATCTTGGAGGCAAAGATGCCAAAGTTTTGTGTCTCATACTTTGGACAAGTTGCTGCGAGAAGCTATTCTTTGGAAAATTATATCATGCTTGGAAGAGTGGAGGGTCAGCGAAGAGAGGAAGACCCCATCAAAATGAATTCACATGATGACTGTAGCGATTAGCTCAAGTGTACCAGAGATGATGACAATGGCACAGGATGGGTAGGATTCAGGTCTGTTGCGCATAGGGTCACTATGTGTTGTGCTTGTTTGATGGCACTTAACAATGACAATGTGATATACAGCATTTTAATTCCTTCTTTTACATTTTGCAATTCAATTTAATTGCCCCCACACTTTTGAGTAAGTTTGATAGAATCATCTAGCTACAGGGTTGAGAAATAGAAGTAAAAGTAAGGGCCAAGTGACAACTTTTCCTGCTTTGTTACACCTTTACTTTAAGGAAAACAGATTATAAACAATGATACTGAGGGGTCCCTTCCAAGTTTGTTTGTGAGTGGCACACCTCTTCACCATCCCCAGTGAACAGGGGAGGCCCAGGGAGGCCCTGCAATGGGACCAGCCTGCTCTCTTGGATGGAGCCATATCTGCATCTTCTCTCTGCCTCCCGTCCACCATTTTGACCTGTTTCCCATGCAGGTTAGGGCCCTTGGAAGGAGGGAATGAGGGAAAGAGGGAAAGAGGGAAGGAAGGAAGGAAGGAAGGAAGGAAGGAAGGAAGGAAGAAAGAAAAGAGAGATGATCAGTATGGAACCTCTGGTCAAGACATCACCTGCATCTAGTATAAGAATAAGTCAAGGATCTGCCACTAAACTGTATCACAGAGTAAAGATAAGAAGTACTTTGGAAGAAACACTGCTGTCTAGATACACGACTCAGGGCCCTTTAAGCTCAATTAGAAGGATACAGGGCAGCTTGAACTGGGCTTAGACACCCTTTCCAGAAGGGAACAATAGACTTCCTGGTTTGGCATTCAAGTACTATGGTAGAAACACTGCTGTCTAGACACATGACTCAGGACTACTTAAGCTCAAGCAGAATGGTACAGAAGAGCGTGAACTGGGCATAGACACCATTTCAGGAAGGGAACAGGCTTCCTGGTTTGTCATTCCGGTACTTAGGGGGAATTATTGCTGTCAAGCCCAAGGCCTCGGGCCAAGAAGGAAGCACAAATATTTCGGTCCTTCAAAAAAACATTACCAGAATATGGGTCGTTATATAGTTGCAACAACCAACATCTACTAAGAGAAGACATCCATAATGACAAGAAGGCAGCAATCCATCTCACTAATCATGAATAAACAAAATAATGTTTCCCCTAAAAAGTGGGCCCGATGAATACCCAAAAAGAGAGAACCAAATATGTTGATGTGGAGATATTTGAACAGCTACAGATAGTTGAAAAGATACAAATGTTGGAAGAAACAATGAAAGCCAATAAGAGAGCAAATAACTCAGAGACAATAATCCACAAAAAAAATATATTGATAAAGAACAACTTGAACAGTTATGGAAGAAAATTTTAAAAAGGGAAGAAAGAATATATAATATATATAAATGAAAAAGAAAAAAGTCACAAGACAGAGAGGGTATAGCCAACACAGTACTGTAAATAACAGAAAAGCATGGAAATGCAATCCAGAATATAAAGACAGAAATAGCAGAAGTTTCCAGCAGCTGGTTGTTGTTGTTGTTGTTGTTGTTGTTGTTGTTATGTTCCATCGAGTCACCTGTGACTCATAACGATCCTATGTACAACATCCCTAAACTCTGCCCTATCCTGTGCCAATCTCACTATCTCTGACACACCTACCCCCACTACCCCAGTCACTGAATCAATCCATCTCACCAAGGGTCTTCCTTGCCTGCACTGTCCCTACACCCTCCTAAGCATGATGTCCCTCTCCAAGGACTGGCCCCTCATTGCAACATGTCCCAAATATGTCAGACGAAGCTTCAGAATCTTTGCCTCTAAGGAGCAGCCCGGCTTCACCGTCTCCAGGACAAACCTGTTCATTTTCTTAGCAGTCCATGGTATATTTAATACTTTTCTCCAACACCATAGCTCAAAGGCCTCAATTCTCCTTCTATCATCCCTAGTCATTGTCCAACTCCCTGATGCATAACAAGTGACTACAAAGACCATGGCATGTATCAGGTACACCTTAGTCTCCAGACTGACATCACCAGCAGCAGGCAGGACAAAGCAAAACTGAAGAGATGGAAGAGAGTCTGTGAGCTTAAAGACAAGAGTCTGCAAGAAAACATACTAGAAGAAATATCAGAGATGAGATATGAAGAAATTGAAGAAAATATTATAATCATTTGGGATGACATCAACATCAAAAGGAACAACATACGTATCATTGGAATTCTAAAACATGTGAATGACAGGAAAGACACGGAGAATATTGTGGAAGAAGTACTAGAAGAAAACTTCCCAGGTATGTTGAAGAATGAGAAAATCCACATTCAAGAAGCACAGCAAACAACAAATAGACCCAAGAAGAAAAATGTCAAGACATATTATACTCAAATTATCCAAATTAAAAGAGAAGGATTGAATTCTAAAAGCAGTGCCAAAAGAAAAAAAAAGAGTCACCTACAAAGGAGAAACAATTAGGTTAAATTCTCATTTCTTAGTAGAAACCATATGAGCTAGAATACAATGGTATGGCATAGACAGAAAGTTGAAAGAAAATAATTGCCAGCCAAGGATCCTATATTCAGCAAAGCTCTTCATCAAACATGAAGAAGAAACTAGATCCTTTGCAGAAAAGAAAGAACTTAAGGAATTTGTGAAAACAAGACCAAATCTACAAGAAATTTAAAATAAATCCTTCACACAAAGATACTAAAGGAAAGAAAATGGATTACAATAACCAAAAACAACAGGAAAAGAAACATGGCAAAATGGCAAAAGAAAAAGCTGGCCTGACAATAATCACATAATCACACTTATTGTGAATCAAAAGAAAAAGAGTAGCAGAATACTCTTGAAAAAAAAAACAAAAAACACCAAAAAAACAAAGCCCACCAATTTGTTGCCTACAAGAGATCCATCTCAAAAAAGAAGGGAAAGACAGACTCAAAACCAAAGGCTGGAAAAAATACACCAAACAAATGGCAACCACAAAAAGGCAGGTGAGGCAATACTGATCTCTGATAAAATGGAATTCAGAATGAAAACAACCATAAAAGATAAAGATCAGCATTACACACTTATTAAAGGCACAGTAGATAAAAAAGACATAACGTTGGTAAAAATGATAGATCTGCAAAAAACATAAAACAATGATTAACAGAATCAAAGAAAGAAATAGACAGCAACACAATAGTGGTAGCAGACTTCAAAACATCATTATCTTCTAAGGACAGGTCAACTCAAAAGAAATTTAACAAAGATGCAGAACATCTAACCTATACAATCAGCCAACTCAACCTTGTGGATTTACAATATTGTAAAACTCAATTCACTTTCTTCTCAATTGCACATGGTACATTCTCCAAGAATGATCATATATTAAGACACAAAGCAAAGCTCAACAAATTTAAAAACACTGAAATAATACCAAGTATCTTCTCAGAGCACAATGCCATAAAACTAAAAATTAACCACAAGAGAGTAAAGCTTACAATACCACTCATGTGGAAACAGATTAACTCTTTGCTAGAACATGATTGAGTTGTAAAAGAAAAATTGAAATTTAAAATTTCCTTTAAACAAATGAAAATATCAAAATCTCTGGGATACAGCTAAGGCAGTCTTCAAGGGTCTGTTCATAGCAATAGGCACACACATAAAAAAGGAATAAAGAAAAATCAATGATCTAACTCAGTATCTTCATTAAATAGAAAAAAAATAACAACAATCTAAACCTATATGCTCTAAAAGAAAAGAAATTATAAGGACAAGAGCTGAAATCAATGAAATAGAAAACAGAAAAACAATTGAAACCATCAATAAGACCAGGAGGACCAGGAGCTGGTTTTTTTAATGGGACAATAAAATTGTCAGACCACTGGCAAACTTAACAAAAGGAAAAAAGAGAAAACACAGATAATTTTATTAAGAAATTATAGAGGTGACAACAACAGAACCAGGTGAAAATAAATGGATAATATCAGAATACTACAAAAAGCTATACTCTGATAAATTTGAAAACCAAGAGAAAATGGTGGATCTTGACTGAAAGCAGGGTATACCAGAGGGATGTCTATATGTGTTTTATTGATTATGCAAAGGTGTTTGACTGTGAGGATCACAACAAACTCTGGCTAACTCTGAGAAGAATGGGAATCCCAGTACTAATGTGAAATCTATACTTGGACCAGGAGGCAGTCATCAGAACAGAGCAAAGAAACACTGCATGGTTCAAAATTGGGAAGGGTGTATGCCAGGGATGTGTCCTGTCTCCATATGCAGAACAGATTATCCAGGAGGCAATCTATATACAGAACAAATTTTCCAGGAGGCTGGACTGTATGAGGAGAAATGTGGCATCAGGATTGGAGGAAGATTCATCAATAATCTGTGTTGTGCAGATGACACAACCCTGCTTGCTTAAACTGAGGAGGACCTGAAGCGCTTGCTACAGAAGGTCAAGGATCGAAGCTTTCAATATGGGTTGAGACTCAATATCGAGAAAACAAAGATTCTCACCACTGGGTCAATTGGAAGCATCATGATAGATGGTGAAGAGGTTGAGATTGTTAACATTAGTTTGTTTGGCTCCACAATCAACACTACTGGTACCAGCAGCCAGGAATTAAAAGACATATTGTGATGGGAAAGTCTACTGTTAGAGATCTCTCCAAAATACTGAAGAGCAATGACGTCACTCTGGAGAATAAGGTGCATCTGATACAGGCCATCGTCTTTGCAATCACTTGCTATGCATCAGGGAGTTGGACAATGACTAGGGATGATAGAAGTAGAATTGATGCCTTTGAGCTGTGGTATTGGAGAAGAATGTTGAATATACCGTGGACTGCTACAATAACAGGTTCATCCTAGAGAGGCAAGAATTCTGAAGTGTCATCTGATATACTTTGGACATGTTGCAAGGAGAGACCAGTCCTTAAAAAGGGACATCATGCTTCAGAGGGTGAAGGGACAGTGCAGGAGAGGAAGACCCTCTATGAAGTGGATTGATTTAATGACTGCAGTAATGGGGGTAGGTGTGTTAGAGTCAGTGAGATTGGCACAGGATAGAGCAGAGTTTAGGGCTGATGTACATAGAGGGTCGCTATGAGTTACAGTTGACTAGACGGCACACAACAATAACAACAGAGGAAATGGACAAATTCCTTGAAACTCATTCTCTTCCTAGATTGACAAGGACAGATGTAGAACATTTGAACAGAGCTATCAAAAAGATTTTTTAGTACATAGGGTTTTCAGAGGCCTGCTATTTCAGAAGTGGATGGCCAATCCTTCTTCCTAGTCTGTCTCAATGTGAATGTTCAGATTTAGAGAAGTATTAGACAGACCAGCAAGTTAAAGGGGTATCCCTTATTGCGGAGTTAACTTTAGTGTCAGTGTTGTCCCTGCCTTTCTCACATGCACTTTTACGCACTTATTTCCTGCTTCACCATCCCGCAGGATACCCATCCACTTCTACCACCTCCCTTCACATCTATCTCCCTTTCACCAGTCCTCCATCTAATAACTTATATATGAAGCTTCCATGGCTTCTGTGGGACATCATGCTTGGGAGGGTGGAGGGATAGTGCAGGAGAGGAAGGCCCTCTATGAGGTGGATTGATTCAGTGACTGGGATAATTGGGATGGGAGTATCAGAGACAGTGCGATTGGCACAGGACAGAGCGGAGTTTAGGGCTGTTGTACATAGGGTCGCTATGAGTCGCAGGCGACTCGACGGCACATAACAACAACAACAACAACATCAAAAAGAAGAAATTGAAAAGTTCTTCATAAGAAAATCTTGGACCAGATGATTCACAGCTGAATTCTACCAAATATTCAGAGAGGATATATCACCAATTGTACTTAAATTATTTCAAAAAAATTGAAAAAGAAGATTACTCTCAGTCATTCTATGAAGCAAGCATAACCCCAATACCAAAGTCAGGCGAATATATTACAAAGAAATAAAACTATAGACCAACATCTGTCATGAATCTAGATGCAAAAATCCTTAACAAAATCCTAGCCAATAGAATCCAAAAGCACATAAAAAAATAATTTACCCTCACCAAGTGAGACTCATAACATGTATGCAAGGATGGTTCAACATATGAAAAAAATCTATTTAATTTACCATATTAACAAAGTAAATAACAAAAACCATATGATCTTAGCAATTGATGCAGACAAAGCATATGACAAAGTCCAACACCCCTTCCTGAAAAGACATTCAGCAAAATTAGAATAAAAGAGAATTTCCTCAACATAGTGAAAAGTATATATGCAAAACTAAGAGCCAAAATCATTCTCAATGGAGAAAAACTAAAAGCATTTTCCTTGCAAACAGGGACCAGACAAGGATGCCTACTGTCACCACTTCTATCAATATTATATTGGAATTATTGCTAGGGCAATACGACAAGAGAAGGTTATATATAAATAAAAGGCATTCAGATTAGCAAAAAAAGATGGTTAAGCTGTCACTATATGCAGATGATATGACAGTGTGCACAGAAAACCCTAAAGACTCAACAATAAAAGTGTTAATAGTTAATAGGCCAATTTGGTAGCATGGTAGGATACAAGATCAATATCCAAAAATCAGTAGGATTCTTCTACAGTAACAAAGAAAACTCAGAGAAGCAAATCAAGAAAGCAGTACCATTTACAGTAGCCAATCAAAGGTTGTGATACCTGGAAGTGAACCTGTATAAAGATACAAAAGACCTATACAAAGAAAACGACAGAGCATTTCTGCAAGACACAATAAAAGAACTGAAGAAATGGAAAAATAAGCCCTGTTCATGGATAGGAAGACTCAATATTGTGAAAATGACAATCCTTCCAAAAGCAATCTACATGTTCAACTCAATTCCAATACAGGTACCAAATTCATTTTTTATAAGGAGATCAAAAAGGAAATAGTCAAGTTTATTTGGAGGTGTAAAAGATATGTATAACAATGAAAGGGGTTTTTTTCCCCCAAAGAAAAAAGCGGCCTGGGGGAGGGAAGTCAGGGAGAAAAATGTGCAAAAATGAATGAGTGGAAATCCAAGTTCTTTATAAACTTACATTAAAATCTAAATTAAAAAAAAAGAGAGACCGAAAATAAGCAAAACCCTTAGACATAGCACTCTCTAACCTAAAAACTACTACTCAGTGGTAGTAACCAAACTAACATGGTACTAGTAAAATGACAGGCACATAAACCAATGGAACAGAATGGCAAACCCAGAAATAGATCAAGCTATCTGTGGTCAATCGATAGTTGACAAGGAAATTAAACCTATCAAATGGGGAAATGACAACTTCTTCAACAAATGGTGCTGGCAACACTGGAATGCTACCTGCAGAAAGCTGACACAGGATTCATATATCACCTCATACACAAAAATCAACTTAAGGTGGATCAGAGACCTGAGAGCAAAGCCCAAAACCAGAAAATTCATAAGAGACAAACAGAGATTGCCAAATACAGCCAGAAATATGCAATCTGAAAAGGATAAAATTGATGAATGGGACCTTCTAAAGATTAAATTCTTGTGTACATCAAAACATCTTCCAAAAGACTGAAAAGAAAATCTACCAACTAGTGACAAACATTTAGTAATACCATCTCAGACAAGAGTCTCATAAGAAATGTTTACAGAAAGACTGATAATAACCTAATTATAAAATGGGCAAAAGACATGGAAAACATTTTCACAGAGGAAAATATTCGAATGGCCAACTGACTCATGAAGAAATGGTCAAAATCACTGGCTATAGGAGAGATGCAAATTAAAACCACAATGAGACATGGTCTTACTCCAGTAACAGTGGCAAAGTTTAACAGGATAGCAAGTAATAAATGTTGGAGAGGTTGTGGTGAGATGGAAACTCATATACACTTTTAGTGTGATTGTCAAATGGTGCAACCACTCTGGAATTCAATTTGGCAGTTCCTCAAAAAGCTGACTATAGAAATTCCATATGGCCCAGGGATTCCACTGATTTAATGTACCCCAAGAAAAGGAGAACTGAGACTTTTATGCCACATTCACAGCAGCGTTATTCACCCTTGCTAGAACATGGAAACCGTCCAAACGTCTAAACACAATCAAATGGATTGGGAAATTATGGTACATTCACACAATGGAATACTACGCAGCACACAGGAGCAATGATTTTGTAAATTATTACCTAACTTGGAGGGATGGAGAGCATTATGATGAGTGACCTAACTCAGTCGTATCATAAGGATAAATACTGTATAAAAACATTATTGTAGTTTGAGTATGAAAATCCAAGGCCTGGGAGGGTGGAAGCAGAGGAGTGAGGATGGATGGGAAAGGGGGCTACTCAGAGGGGTTAATCATAGAGTCACACTATTTGATGTGTGGAGGGGGTGAAGGAAATAGGAAAACAATGTATTTGAACTTTATAAATAAACCTATATAAAATAATATTTAAAGAGAAATTTTTAAAGTTGTTGGAGGAGTATTAGGATTTTGTTGGTTTTTGTTTTTATTTTATACTGGTTTATTTACAAAGTTAGAATACATTGTTCTTCTCACTGGATCTTTCCCATTTCCTTCACCCCCTCCACACATCAAATTTTGCAACTCTATGATTAAACACTCCTTCTGTCCTGTCCATCCTCACCCCTCTGCTTCTACCCTTCTCCCCTTGGATCTTCATACTCATTCTACAATAATGGTTTCACACAGTATTTGTCTTTATGGAACTGATTTTGTTCATTCAGCATAATGCTCTCCAGTCCCTCCTAAGTTAGGTAGTAATTTAAAAAAAAATCAATAGTTGCATTGTTTTAGTGAATAACAAAGAGGTTTGTCAAAACAACTGTGAGATATTGTCTCACTCCAGCAACAATAGCAAAGTTCAACAGAGCAGCAAACAACAAATGCTGGCAAGGTTGGAGAAGTTGGAATCCTTATGCACTGTCAGTGAGGGTATAAAATGGCACCACCACTCTGAAAGGCAATAGGGCACTTTCTCAAACAGTTGAAAATAGAAATACCGTTTGACCCAGCAATTGCACTACTGGAAATATACACTAAAGAAACCAGAACTACCACCCAAACAGATACATGCACACTCATGTTTATTGCTGTGTTGTTCACAATAGCGAAGGGATGGAAGTAACCCAAGTGCCCATCAATAAATGAATGGATAGAGAAGCTATGGTATAGTCACACAATGGAATACTATGCAGCACTGAAAAAAACACAAGAAATTAATAAAATATTATACAAAATGGATTACCCTGGAGGGCATTATGCTGAGTGAAATATCTCAGTCACAAAAGGACAAATACTGCATAATGTCACTGTTATAAAACAGAACTTACATGGGAGTTGGGGGTAAACTAAGAAAAGAGGAGATAAACGATGAACACGGCATTGAAATAGATGAGGGAAAGAAATGTCTAAAGGATATATATAATTAGGTATTATTTGCATGAGAATTGTCCAGAATAAGAGGTGGATAGCAAAGTGGACTGGAGGTCAGGGGAGAGAGGAAATTGTGCAACAATGAAAGAATCTTTGTAAAGAGAAAAGAAAACTGGATGGGAGGTGTAGGGAGGAAATTGTGCAACAAGGAATGAATGGAAATCCAAGCTTTCTGTAAATTTTCATTAAAAATATCAATAAAAAAGATGTTTGAATTAAGTATTTAAAGTTCAATAAGTGGCCATTAAAATGGATATAAAATGGAAGGGAATTTAACAAATGAGATGCTGACAATTCAAGGTGCTATATAGCTCACCTCTGGGGGCATTGAAGGTACTTTCCATGATAGCAAACCTTGGGAATTAAATTCTTCAGTAGTTTGAAGAAGTGACTAAGTATCTGGCCATATAATTTCAGGAAAAAAAGACATTAGGGCGAACTGATGCAATCCAAAATTTAGAAGGAACTTCATAAGGGGGTGAAAAAAGAATTATGTGGCAGAATCTATTCACAGCTGACCCTCCAATGGGTTTTCAGAGGCAGTAAACTCAATGGTACACAACAACCACCACAACCCCTAGAAGGGAGAATCATAATTGGAAAAGTAGTGGACAAGCAAAAGAAATTAAGATCCTCAATGATTATAACAATGAGCTCAAACATAACAGAGTTGAAAAATAGCACAGAATTTAGCAAGATTTTGTTCTGCTTTACATAGTGTTGTTAAGTTAGATCCACCCTAACAGCAAGTAACAATACCAACAATATATTTTCATTTGCCCCATATAAATGACTCTTGCTCCTTTCCTCTCTCTCTCTCTCTGTCTCTCGGTGTGGGTGTGGGTGTGCACACATAAAAGCATACGGTTCAGGTTAACTATTTTTAATTTATCTTCTTCTACTTATTATTTTATTTGTAAATAAATACATTTACCAAAAGGCTAAAAAAAAAATTATGTGGCAGCTACGTTAGAGATATAAAAAAGCCTTATCGGTTCTATTTTCTGACCTACATGGGACATAAGAAATGATTAATTACAAAGATCTACCTCCACTGTTCATGCTAAGTATCAAATCAAAGAATATTTATAGTACCTGTCACTGGGAAAATCTAATATTATATTGCTTAGAAAGCACTGAACATAGGCTAAGAACATATAAAATGCCCAAGAAATGATATTACTATAATAACAATGATAGGATTATTTCATCCAGGTCTTTGATGCATAGTGAATTGCCAAGACCATGGCCTGAATCAGACATAGTCTATAGACTGGCATCATTGCTCTTCTTCACTCTGGAGAGATTTCTGACAGCATACTTTCCCAATGCCACTTGTCTTTTGATTTCCTGACTGGTGCCAATAGTGTTGATTGTGGATCTGCTCAAGAGAGCCAAACAATGACTAAGGATTTCAGAAGGAGAATTGATGCCTTTAAGTTGTGGTGCTGGAGAAGAGTATTGAATATGGACGATTAAGAGAACAAACAGGTCTGTCCTGAAGAGCGTGAAACAAGATATTTCTTGAAAGCAAGAATTCTTTTTTTTTTTTTTGTTTTCCAGAGTTGGCTTTATTTTGCAGTACAGAAATCATTTGGAGCCATTCTGAGAGAGGCATCACTAAAGCTTAGGCTCTGTCAAGTCAATACTACATTGCAGCTTGGTCCAGTGAAGAAGCCACCCCTGGGATACAAAGATGCTTCAACTGTTCACCTGCTTGATGATAAGTTCCTTTACCCTTTTCTCTCATCAGTTTTATTAGATTAAAACTATATGGAGCCATTAGTCAGACAAGCTTCCCCCAAATGACCCCCTAAATCAGGAGTTTGGTTAGAATTCTGTGCCCACATAGACCAAATTTGTGGCTAAGCAATTTGGGCACTGTCTTAATACCTGAAATGACACCAAATGTAGTGACATGGAAAACATTAGGAATACTGTCCCACCCATAATAACAGAATGTTAAATTTAGAATCTCCTTTATGTTAAGAGCACATGGCACACAAATGTACTGATACAGCTCTTGAACAGCAGAAGCACATGACTGCAAAGGCTACACTGATTAAAATATATAAATACTGTATCAAGATCATTATTCCACAGAACCAAGTGAATCGAAAATCAGATATCTATGTTTGCATGATTTCTTCTGCACACAATGTGGCAGCACAAGGAAAATATATTGCCGTAGTTAGTACAACTGTGGAAACCAAGGAACCAGAGAAAGAAATCAGACCAGCTTTGAACTCTTGGAACCAATAGAATAGAAATTTGTATCAGTGACCTCCTTGTACCAGTAGATTTGGGAACAGAAAGCCAGATTTTTATTTCCCGCACTTATGATGCTACAACTCACTTTGAGACTGAAAAGATTGAAATTAAAATAATCCCTATAGTTCTCAGCTGAATTAAACTCAGGTTTCTATAGTTCTCAGCTAAGTTAAACTCAGGAATTTTTCCATTGTCCCTGGTAGAGCCCCACACCCAGCTGTATCCAAGGCAACAGTATTTCAAGAATGGCTAGCAGAAGGGCAGAGCAAACAAGCAGAGATTATTTCTCAACTGATAACCCATGTGCCTTTGTTTCCCGACTGATAACCAATGTATCTTGTGCTTTTCCACTGCCCTGGAGTTTGAACTCATTGTATACTTAAGAATTTGTGACACCACCCTATAGTTAAAGATCTATCTAACTGCTGCATGTGCTACATGACTGCCGCAAGTGCTACGTGCAAAAATACTGTGTAAACCCTGAGCGAACACTGAACCAATGAATTCAAACTGTGCTTTCATCACCCAATGAGAAGCTGATACCCAGCTGTATTCCCCTAAAGTGTATAAAAAACCCCAACTTTGTCTGCTCGCGGTCGGCTCCTCTATCTCTTGCCAGAGATAAGAGTCGGCCTGGAGCTCCGCAATAAACCTCTTATCTCTTGCTGTTGCATCAAGCCGGTGTCTTGGAGTCTTGGGTCTTCGCTGTCCACTCGGGACAGAACAGGACCAGCGGTTCGGGGGTCCTTCAAGACAACCTGCGATGACATTAAAGACATCTATAAAAGGATGACGGGATCAGAGTTTGACTTTGAAGAAATGAAGCGCAAGAAAAAGGACATCTATGGAGAAGACTAACAGCAGTACTTACTTTTTAGCTAATCAGAGCAAATTTGAAATTTGGTAAATAATGCATATTGTATGAAATCAATATTCTAAGGCCTGCTTCTATAATCAAACCTGAAAGATTGGAGAGAGTACTACACCAATAAAATATCCCTCCCCCTTTATCTCTTTAATATCATGTATTAACTCTTTTCATGGAGTGGCTGTTCAGAACTGGCCAGTTACCATATTCTGTTTAACAAGTAACACCCCTGCCTCTGCCAGGATCAGTTTTTAAACATTGTGATACTGATAAGAAAGCAAGAATTTTTAAAGTGTCTTAGACATTTTGGACATGTTGTCAGGAAGAACCAGTCCATGGACAAGGACATTATGGTTGGGAAAGGTGGAAGGATCATTACAAGGAAGAAAAACCCTGGATGAGATGGATTGATACAGTGACTGTAAGTGGTGACAAGTGTATCAGGAACAGTGAGATTGACTCAGGATAGGGCAGGATTCAGAGTCATTATTCATAGGGTCCCTATGAGGAGTAGTAGACTTGACAGCACGTAACAACAACAGCAGAACTATTAGGAAAAAATTGGAATGTTCATCTCACACACAAGGAAATTAAAACTCAGAGACATTAAGTCATTTTCTTATGTCTCTACAACTGAAAAGGGTGAGTATAAAGAGCCAAATTCTTAAATTCCTCCATCAGATTTCCTATTTTTCTGCAGACTATCTGTTGCTGCTGTGGTTAGGTGCCATCGAGTTGATTACGACTCATAACCACCCTATGAACAAAAGATCTGAACCCTGTTTTATCCTGTGCTATCCTCACACTTCCTGACACACAAGAGGCCATTGCAGCAGTCACCTTGTCAATCCACCTGGTTGAGAAGCTTCCTCTCCGTTGCCAACCCTTTACGCTTTCTAGCATCATTTTCCTCTCCCAGGGAATAGTACCTCCTGAAAACATGCCCAATATATGTGAGGCAAAGCCTCATGTTTCTTGCCTCTAAAAAGCACTCTAGCTGCACCCTCTCTAAGACTTAGCTGTTTGTTCTTTTGGCCATCCATAGGATATTCAGTGCTCTTCTCCAACACCACAGCTCAAAGGTGTCAATTCTTCTTCTGTCATCCTTATTCATTGTCAGCTCTCAGATGCATAACAAGTGATTGGAAAGACCATGGTCTGAATCAGACACACCTCAGTCCTCAAATAGAAATCATTACTCCTCAATAATTTATAGAGACCCTATGATTAATTATAGTCGCACAATTTGATGGGTGATGGGAGGGGTGGGTAAAGGAAAGGGGAAAGATCCAGTGCGAAAAACGATGGTAATGAGCTTTATGAACTTTTTAGTAAGTAAACCAGGATAAATTTTTTTTTTTAAATGGGAAAAATTGGAGAGGTCTTTAACTAACTGCAGATTTCCCCAGTGTAATGTTTCTCCTTATTTTCTAACCACTGATTGTAAGGGTGTTAATGGTGTTAATTGTGGATCCAAACAAGATGAAGTTGTTGACATTTTCAATCTCCTCTCCATCAATCATGATGTTGTTTTTTGGTCCTGTGATAATAATCTTTTTCTTGACATTGAGATGCAATCCATACCAAAGACTGTATGTCTTGATCTTGTGCAATAACTGCTTCAAGCCCTCCTCACTTTCAGCAAGCAAGGTTGTGTCATCAGCATAACGCTGGTTATTGATGAGTTTCCCTCTATGAACTTGGAGAAGCGATGAAAGGTATACAAGTGTTCAGATCTTTCATTCATAGGGTCGCTATGAGTAGTCTATGACTTGATGGCACACAACAAAAACAAGAGAGCTCTGTTAGCTTAATGGATAGAAAGTTATGCTACCAAGCCAAAGGTGGGTGATTTTAATCTGTGGCCCTCATGCCTGGTTCTAATTGTTTTGGTCAAGCCTTCTTCTATGTGGTATAGCACTGATCTGTCCATTTGCTTTCCAGAGGTAACTTGCAGTTGCTGTGATGCTAAACACTGTGACACTAATGTGTCAAATGCGATAATGGTTACCCATGGTGGACAGTGTTTGGTGGAGCTCCCCAATTAAAACAAGCTAGGGAGCAGGAGTGGCATCCACTTCCAAAATAGCTTGCCTCCAGAAACTCGGTGAACTTGGAGAAACAATGAAAGTTATACAAGTATTCAGGTCTTTCATTCATAGGGTTGCTAAGAATATATATGAGTCATATAAGAATTTATAGCACTTAAGAACAACAACAACCCTCCAATCCTGATGCCACATTCCTCTTCACAGAGTCCAGCCTCTCTAATAATTTGCTCAATATACAGATTAAATAGGTATGGAACGATAATACAACTCTGACACACTCCCTTATCAATTTTAAACCATGTGGTGTTCTCCTCCTCTTTTTTACTTTACAGCCTCCTGGTCCAGGTATAGATTCCACATGAACATTTTCTCAATGTCAGCCACAACTTGTTATTATCCACACAATCAAATGTGTTTACATAGTCAATAAAGCACAAATAGACATTCTTCTGGTATTCTTTACTTTCAGCTATAATCCATCTAACATGAGGAATGATATCCCTAGTGCTATCGCCTCGTCTAAAGCCTGCTTAAACTTCTGGCAGTTCCATATGCCCTGTTCTAGCATTTTCTGAATGATCTTCAACAGTATCTTGCTTGCATGTGATATTAATGATATTGTTTGATAGTTTCCATATTCAGTTGGATCACCTTTTTTGGAAACGGGAACAAATACGGACCTCTTCTAATCTATTGGGCAGACAGCAAGCTACCTAAATAGAAGCAAATGGATTCTTATTAGTCTGAGGTTGGATTATCTGTCACTAGTTTGGGAGTGAAAAGTGGGAAAATAAGAAATAGAATGTGACAAAAAATCACTTTGGGAATTCAAGTAGACCATATCATTTTAGCTATCACTGAGCTGTCGGCAGGAAGCCTCTTGTATAGCGTCAACATGACCTGGGAAAGGGCCTTTGTATTTAAAGGTTGGTTGAACCCCAAGTCTCCAGTCTGGAGGTATGTGTGAAGCAGATTCTGGAAGGTGAATTCTCTTATTTTTCTTGACAGTGTTTGGTTGTTTTTTATTTTGTTCACAATTGTGTGTGAGTCGATTTGCTGGATTTAGCTTACAATAAGCTGTGGGCAGTAAACCTCTTGTTTAGAGCCAACAGGACCTGATAGGAGGCCTTTGTATGTAAAAGTTTGGGGCCCTGGGGCCTGGTTTTAATTGTGTTTAGGACTAACTTTCTAAGTGGTACAGCACTGGTAGTTATTGCTGTACTGAGGTAATTTGGGATTGCTGTGATGCTAAACACTAGGCCACTGGTGTGTCAAATGCCATAATGGTTACCCATAGATGGCAGTGTTTGGTGGTGCTCCAAGAGTATGACAGGCTTGGAAGCAGGAGTGGCACCTACATCCTAAACAACATGCCTTTGGAAAATCTATGCACTTAAAGAAACACTAGTTATAGAACAGGGTTCAGATCTTTTGTACATAGGTTTCTATGAGTCATGCTCAACTCAATGGCACTTAGCAACAACAATATAATTTTAATTATAAGAAAATGTTCAATCCAATTGCTGAGTTATCTTTGTCTTAATAAAATTTTAATACAATGATTTAAGAACTAAACTCTAGTTATCATGCTTTTCAATTTACAAAAGTCTTAAGGGTTTAAAAAATAAACTAGTGTTAGCAAATATTATCTACACTCTTTTTTCCATTTGGGATGTTTCAACTTTGTTGTTGTTGTTAAGTGCAGTCAAGTCAGAAGCAACTCATAGCTGACCTCCCAGCGGGTTTTCAAAGGCTGTAAATTGCTTGAGAGGAGATTGTCCATGTTTTTCCCTTGGAACGGCTGGTGGATTCAAACTGACAGCCTTTGAGTTGGCAGCACAACTCCTTACCAGTAGGCCACCAGAGTTCCCTTTGGTAGCTTCGTAAATAGATGAAAACAATACTTCTTATAGGCTTTGTTGTTTAATTTTATTGTGACTGTATCTACATACTCATAACATGAGATATCAAAATTTATATCTGATACTGACATATTTCATGTTTCTGATATGTTCATTATGTTTTTCAATTTTAAATAAATTTAATCTGTTACGTTCTTTAAGCCAGAGATCACGGAGGGGGATCTTCCTGATGCAGTTGCTCCAATTAAGAAATTGGTAAGTCAACATAATTAAGTGAAAACTCAAGAAAGTATTGAAAGAATAAAACTAAGGTATTTAAGATGGGAAATTTCATATCACATAGATCCAAAGCTGAAAGATTTTCAAGAATTTCCTCAATACAAAAAATTAGTTGAATGAGAAGAGAATGTGAACAAACTATTCTCAGACACTGCCAAACAAGCCTTCCAAGTTTGACTAATATGGAAAATTATTAGCCTCAGAAGAATGTAGAAGAGGCTACAAACTCTGACTCTGAATCAAGAAATTGGTATTCTAAAGGAAACACTCGAAGAAAGAATAAGAACACTAATTGCTCAGATGAAGCAATTCCAAAGCTAGAGTGACACACAAGGAGAGAGCGGGAGGATGTCCCTTCATTTTGGTCCAAGGACAAGGACGTTTCAACACATTGCATTCCAGATGAAATAAATGAGAGTGGAACTTTACCAAAAATCAGATTAAAATAGGTATCTGGCTGAATTTGAGCCAAAATCTGATCCAGCTTCAGCCAAACACTTTCAGTAAAAATCTCTCGATATCCAAATTTTCATCAATGCCAGAAAAAAAGACTATAGTTTTTCATATTCATAGAACGGTGCAAATAGAGTGTCCATATAATTTATCATTGAAACCAGGACACTTTTGAGAGTAAAAAGAAGTGCTTTTAATAATAATTCCAGTACAATAAATACAAACTCAGATGATCCTGCACAAACTTGGACATATGATCACCTTATATGAGCTCTGGTGACCTAATGGCAAAAAGCGGTGCTGCAATCCCAAAGGCACTTGGTTTGAGGCCACCAGCTGCTCCGTGGGTGATGGATGAGCAATCTCCTCCCGTGCGATTGAATGCCTCTGAAAATCCGCTGGCTGAGCCAGCTATGGGTAGGTTCTGACTTGACAGTACGCAACAAAACAATAGCATATGTAAACTATTCTTATGTTATAAAATTGATGGTGCTTATTCGGTTTGCTTGGCTCTACAATCAACACTGTTGCTACCACAGTCAGAAAATCAAAAGATGAATTGCATTGGGAAAGTCTGCTGTCAGAGACTTTGCTAGAGTACTGAAGAGCAATGATGTCAGTCTGGAGTCTAAGGTGCACCTGACTTAGGCCATAGTCTTTACCATTACTTGCTATACCTCAGAGAGCTGGACAATGATTAGAGATGATAGAAGGAAAATTGATGCCTTTGAGTTGTGGTGCTGGAGAAGAGTATTGAATATACCATGGACTTCTGAGTACAAATAGATTTGTCCTGAAGAGGGTGAAATCAGGTTGCTCCCTGGAAGCAAGGATTTGAAGCTCCATCTGACATACTTTGGCCATGTTGCAAGGAGCAACCAGTCCTTGGAGAGGGATGTCATGCCTGGGAGGGTGGAGGGATAGTGCAAGTGAAGAAGACCCTCAATGAGATATTGATTCAGTGTCTAGGGGAATGGGGGTAAGACAGAGCAGCCTCCAGAGCTGTTGTACATAGGGTCATTATGGGTCACAGAGACACCACAGTACATAATAACAATGTACCAAGAGTATTAAAAAAGACAAAGGTAAATGTGATGATAGCTTTAAGTCAAAACTCTAGGATTAGAGTCCATTGTTTGGCCACATTTTCTTAAATATCATTCAGTAATTGGTATTGATATGGAAAATATTTCATAGTAACTGGACAATGACTAAGGATGACAGTAGAAAAACTGATGCCTTTGAGTTGTGGTGCTGGAGAAGAGTCTTAAATATACCATGGTCTGCTAAGAGAACAAACAAGTCTGTCTTAGAGTGAAACAAGTTTTTCCTTGGAGGCTAGGATTTTGAAGCTCTGTCTCACACACTTTGGGCATTTGGCCACAAGGGATCCATCCCTGGAAAAGGACATCATGTTTGTAAGGGTAGAGGGATAGCACAGGGAAGATCTCAGATGAGATGGATTGACACAGCAACAGGGCTAATGGGAGTAGGTGTATTGGAATCAATGAAATTGACTCAGGATAGGGCAGGCTTCAGAGCTGCAATGCAACTGCATATAACAGAACAGTAACAACAACTATTTAAAATTATTCGTAAATAGAATACAATTTGTTATAAATTGAATAAACAGAGTCCTTGGATTACAAATTTGCTGCTTAATCACAGAAATTAGCTATATCCTTACCCTTAGCTTTTATATGAAGATATATGATAATTTCTATTGACTAATGGATTTTTCACTTTTCTCACTGTGTGAAGTGAGCAACAAAAGTCCCTTTAGTACCAGGACAACCTTCTACAGAAATAGTATTAAAACAAAATAATCCCTAACTATACACATTTGGTTGTAGGGATTAATTAAGAAATTAAATTCAAGCACACATCTCTATTAAAACTTAGAGAATAATGAAAATGCTGGTGATGACATATCTCCCTAACATCTTACTGTCCTGTCTAAATTCTCAATCTCAGTCTATGAAATCACTATCCATCAACTTACTTAACCAAAACAGGGATTATAATTATATTTCTTTGTCCACATCCATCACATCATTGAACAGATCTCTAAGTTCTGTTAAAAAAGCACATCTAGCATATGCTCACTTGTCTCATTCACATGCCCACACTGGTCCAAAACACTTTTATTTCTATTAGTCAAACTTCCTGTTTCCCTCTTGCTTTGCTGCCATATATTTTTTCACAGGCAGAGCAAATCTTTTCAAAATATACAGCTATCATGAGCATACAGATTAATTAGTATGAAGAAAGGATTCAATGCTGATGTACACTTTTCCCATTTTTAAACCATGTAGTGTTTCCTTGTTCTATTTGGACAACTCCTTCTTGGTCTTTATATAGGTTTTACATGAACACAATTAAGTGTTTTGGGATATAGGACATACATGGTCTCACTTTCTGCTATTTCCTCTTTCCCTAACAATGAGGTTCCCTATTTTATGTTCTAGATCCTGTCCCTTCCCTTCTGTTAAGTTGTCCCCTCAGCTTGTTACATTTTCTGCTGAGCTCTCATTCAAACTAAATTCTTCCCATTTTTCCAATTTCCATGCACGGAATTCCTTATTAGGACTTCCATGACTTGTCATCCTAAAATGAAAGGCACTCCTTTTACCATAAGTACTTTCTCACAGCTGGAAAATAATTTTCTACAGTAATTATCATAAACTTGTGTTTTATTTATGACTGTATCATCCGACTGCCTTCATTCTCTGCCTTGCCCAGCATGGTGCCTTTTAGACCAGGGGTCAGCAATCCTTTTCCTGTAAAGAAACAGCAAATCTTTACAGCCTAAGTGGTCTTTGTTTTATCTATTTCAATTCTATTACAACATTTGGAGGTAAGGAAGGCAAAGCTTTGTCTCACATATTGTTAGGAAGGGTTCTTCCTGGGAGAAAGATATCATGTTTGGAAAGGCAGAGGGATGAGAAGGGATAGGAAGACCCTCAAAGCAGGTAGATTGACACAGTAATTGCAGCAATGGGCTGGAGTGTGTCAGAGATTGTAAAGTGGCTCAGGATAGAACAGAGTTCAGATCTGTTATTCATAGGGTGGCTATGAGTCATATTTAACAACAACAACAACTTTAAATTACAAAAGCTGCTATAGGTAAATTATACCAAGTAATACATATATCTGGGTTCCAATAAAACTTTACTGATAAAAAGAAGCATCTGGCTGTATTTAGCTGGAGGGCTCTAGAGATGCTAAAGGACAGGACCTTGTAGACTTTGATACCAACAATGTCTTCAGTGACTAGCTGAGCACCTAGCACAAAGCAAATACTTAGTAAACGTTAACCGAAGTAACTAAATGACTGAGTGGCTACTAGCTACCAGGATATAGGAACATATACTTTACTTCTAATCCTTACCCAAACCCTGGAAGACAGGTGTTTCCACATCATTGGTGAGACAAATAAAAGCTCACTGTCCACTGCTCTTGAGCAGATCCCTACATATGGTGACCCTCAACTGGAGCTCTAAGCTCTACCTTTTCATAGGATTTAGAGGAGGAGACTGCTCATCTGTCTCCTGAAGTGTACTTGAAGGTTTTAAATCCTGAATTTGTGATTAGCAGCCTGACCTGTGATGTGCTGTGCCACTAGGGCTCCAGAAGGCTCAGTTAGATTGATTAGTTCACCTAAGCTCATATAGTTATTTTGTGTCGTTGCTGTTGTGTACCATAGAGTCAGAACCAAACCATAGCTGACCCGCCCGTGAGTTTTCAGAGGCTGTTATTCGCAGGAGAAGAGATTGCCTATGCTTCTATGTTTTGTATTAGTTTCCTGAAAAATCCCAAACAAAACACAATTGGTGTGGAGTTGGGACGGACTCATAGCTGACCCTCTGTTGGGCTTCAGAGGCTGTATATTTTAAGGAAGAAGTTATTAATCTTTTTTTCTTTTCTGTGGAAGGACTGATAGATTTGAACCACCAGGAAGGCATAGCCTCCAAGTTAGCAGTGCAACTTCCAGGCACAAGTCCACCAGAGTTCTCTATTAGTTTCCAAGGGCAAATGAAATGCAGTACTACAACCTGAGTGGTTTAAATGAAGAGAAACTTTTCTAGTTGTAGAAGCCAGAAGTCAGAATCAAGGTGTCAACAGAAGAGTGCTCACTTTAAAGCTTTTACGGGATCATCCTTCCTTACCTGTTGGTATTTGTTAGCTGATAGTAGTAAAACTTCAGGCACTGCCTCTCTCTTTATATGATCACTTGCTCTCTTATCTGTCTATTTTTTCATCTTCTTTAAGGACACCAGCCCATAGATTTAGGGCTTACCTTGATCCAGCATGATCTCATCTAAACGAATGAAAATACCTTCTTTTCCATTGTATCATATTCTGGACTTGAATTTGAGGAGACATTATCCAACTGAATTCAACCATCAAATGGTGGTATGGGGTTTTGAACTTGATCTCACTTCAGTGGCTCCCCACTGTTCTGGTTGTGTATTGTCAAGTCAGAAATGACCCCCTCACTGATCTTCCAATGGGTGTTCAGAGGCAGTACATTGCACGGGAGTTGATTGCCCATCTATGGAACAGTTGGTGAATTCAAACTGTGTACATTTTTGTTTACAGCAAAATTCCTTATCACTAAGCCAAAAGTTCTTCTAAGTTTAGCATCATTTTGAGAAATAATGATTTTACAGTGTTAGTGGAAAGGAGAGAAGGGGAAAACTCCTTACTTCAGAGTGACTTTATGTCATAGCTCTGACTAGTATCCAGAACATAATGCTAATGTTGACCTTAAGTATATTCAGTAGATATCTTGTGAATAGAGAATTAAGACATTTTCCTGCAGATATCATTGACTGAGGAAGAAGAAATACATTACAAGTTTCATTGTCTCCTTTTTAAATTTGTTTTTGTACCTGGTCTACAAATCAGGGTTTTTCTTAAAAACTTACTGCTTCCCCACTAGGAGAGAACAAGGACAAATATACTTGGGAAATGTCAATCTAAGACAAATGAAATAGATTTATTTACTTTCTTCTTAGTAATTTTGGTTAAGATTCTTTTAGTATTTTCCATATTTATTGAACATTTTTTTTCAATCAAATATCTTCAAGAACTAGTTTTCCCTGTGATATGCTTGCTGAACTAAGTGAAATAAAGTGCTATTCTTCTGGGGGAAACTTTCTATCGTTTCATTTTCTGGGGTGTTAGAAATTGGCTTTGAACCCTATACATAATAGACGAGATTCCTGATAGAAAAGGAGATAATGAAGTTGCCACCACAATGGAAGGCTGTATGGCACTTTCTCAAAAAGTTGCAAATAGAAATACCATTTGACCCAGCAATTCCACTACTGGGAATATACCCTAAAGAAACGATAACCGCCACCCACGCGTATATATGCACACCCATGTTTATTTGCCGCTTTGTTCACAATAGCAAAGAGATGGAAACAACCCAAGTGCCCATCAACAAAAGAATGGATAGAGAAGCTCTGGTATATTCACACAGTGGAATACTATGCTGTATTGAAAAACAAGGTACTCATGCAATATTATTCAAAATGGGTGACCCTGGAGGACATTATACTGAGTGAATTTTCTCAGTCCCAAAAGGATAAATATTGCAAAGGGCCACTGTTGTAAAACGAGACTGACATTGGGGCTAAGGTAAGACTGAGAAAGAGGGATAAATAATGTATACCGCATTGAAACAGATGAGGGGGAGAACTGTTTAAAAGTGATATATGATTAAGTATTATTGTCATGACAGGAGTCCAGAATGAAGGCTGCACAGTGGAGTGGACTTGGGGGGGGGGTTGTATAACAATGAAAGAATTTTTCTTTCACTTTTCAAAGAGAAGAGCGAATGT
>NW_006400005.1:2117826-2119586 GCF_000299155.1 Elephantulus edwardii
AATGGCAAATATTGTATAGTGACCACTGTAGAAAGAGTTTTTAGAACCAAATTTATGGACGGCAAAGGGCAGAGGTTGAGCCTTCTTTTTTTTTCTTTTCTTAAGCAATTTGCAAATTAAAAATTGACCTTGAAAGATGTTAGAAAGACGAACCTTGCTAAGCACCCAGCAAGCTTGTATTAGAGGGAAAGGAATGAAGAATAAGTCATTCTGCAGGAGATAGGTGGCTCCATCTCTAATCCCTTACACCCTAATCAATTTACAGCTCAGGATTAAACACTTAAAATGATAAGTTCATATTCACCGCAAGATAATGTCACAAAGATTTGTAGCTTCATTATCTGTAATAGACATATATTGAATATTCGAATCACCACCATCAGTTAGAGGAATCAACATATTGTTATGGGACGAGTGTCTGTAATAGTCTATACAATCATTTAAATGAGAAATTGCTTTAAAAATGTTATAGATGAGTTACAAAGATGGTTTTGGATAAAAGAAGACAATATAAAATTTACTGCATGATTTTATATATAGAGTTCAGAAAACTGACAAAAATATTCTATGGTAGTAAAAGAGTGGTGTTCTAGTATAGTCTAGTAACTGTAGGAATGTGCAGGCAGTATTTGTGATGCTGCCAATGTTCTCTTCATTGATCTGATAGTGATGATTAGATTGTGTTCATGTTATTATAAATGACTGAGTTACACAGTTATTGTCTGTAGACTTTTCCTTAGTACAACAACAACAGCAGCAGCGAGAGAGCTCAGTTGGCCTAGTGGACAGAATGTGATGCTAACAAGCCAAAGGTGAGTGAATTTAATCTGCAGCCCTCAGGCCTGGTTTTAATTCTTTTTGATCAAACATTCTTCTAAGCGTATAGCACTGGTCTGTCCATTTGCTGTACAGAGGTAACACATGGTTTCTGTGATGCTAAATACTGTGACACTGATGTGTCCAATGCAATAATTGTTAATCATGGTGGGTTTGGTGGAGCTCCTCGATGAAAATAATCTTGGAAGCATCCACATTTGAAACAGTTTGCCTCTGGAAACTCTATGAACTTGGAGAAAAGATGAAAGTTACACAAGTGTTCAGGTCTTCCGTTCATAGGGTCACTATGAGTCATCTACAACTCGACAATACTTAACAACAACAGCCACCACCGTCACCACCACGAGAAATGATAATAATGGGTAATAGAAAATATAGTCTCCCTTTAACATGCTTTTTCCTTATGTAAATGATGAATGTACAATGAAGAGAACTCTATTTTAGAGAAGAATGTCTCACTTTTGAACTGAGATTTTCCACACTCTGCTCTTGGAGACATTTCATTTAGGAGCTGAGGACCAGTGAGCACTTACTCCCCTCTTACCTGCACAGATCACAGAGGCTGTGTTTCCAAAGGGACATTCAGGAAGCCCCAGGGCAGTCATGGGGCAATTCCATAAGAAAGACTCATCCCCTGAGCAGTGAAAGTGGTGTTTCCAGATTTGATCCCTTCCTTTCACAAAATGTGCTCCTGTTGGGGTAGAGAGGGCAACTCCACAGTTGAGCTGATGACACACTACATTGGCATTGGCCATGCTCCAGTGAGAGGCACACAGTGGCTTCCAGACTCCAGAAATCCTCATCTGCACTTGTCCCTCACATGGAGAGCTGTGGTTGTTCATGAGCCTGACTTCTGTGTAGTCTGGTAGAAGAAGACAGATGTGAGTACAACATTGTTTTTCTTGCCCCAACAGCACATGTGG
>NW_006400005.1:2119686-2125250 GCF_000299155.1 Elephantulus edwardii
ATAACAATGAAAGAATTTTTCTTTCACTTTTCAAAGAGAAGAGCGAATGTGGGGAGGGGTGGGCAGGGAGAAAAGTGCAACAATGAATGAATGGAAATCCAAAGTCCCTCTAAACTTTCATTAAAATGAATTTTTAAAAGGAGATAATGAGAAGGTGCATCACAGCACCTACTAATTTATTGGTCAACTCATTTACATGTGTATTCTTTCATTTACTCTGATTCCAAATATACTGAAGGAGTCCCGGAAAGTAACTATGAAGATGTCTGAGACTCAGACTTCTCATTAAGTCATCCAGAGACTATACTTCAATCACCAGTTCCCAAAATAATTCTTATAAATGGAAGGCACTGTTAATTGTTCATTAGGTCCGTGCTCTCAAGAGCTTTATTTAGCTAGTTGTTAAGCCTTCTGAGGATTTATCATTCCTTTATTTATATTTTACTATAATTTCATGAGAACCAATTTGATCTTAAATGTTTTGAGGATAAGTCCTTTTTCTGTTACATCTTCATATTTCCACATTGACTAACATTGCCAATGTCATGTGCCATTGAGTGACCTGCAACTCATATTGACCCTATGTACCCTGAACCCGGCATTATTCTGAGTCAGTTTAATTGTCGCTGACAGATCTAATCCCATTTCTCCAGTCACTGAGTCAATCCATCTCATCCCAGATCTTCCTTTTCTGTCCTGTCCCTCCATCCTTCCAAGCTTGATGTCCTTCTCCAAGGACTGGTCCTTTTCTGGCCATATGCCCAAAATATGTGACACGGAGCTTCAAAATCCTTGCCTCCAGGGAGCAGTCTGATTTCATCATCTCCAGGAAGACCTGTTTGTTCTTCTGGCAGTCCCCAGTATGTTAAATACTCTTTTCAAGCATCATAACTCAAAGGCACTGATTCTTCTATCCTCCTTACTTATTATCCAGCTTTCTGATGCATAGCAGGTAATTGTGAAGGGTGGTCTGGATCAGGTGCACCTTAGTCTCCAGACTAACACTGTTCTTCAGTACTCTAGAGAGGTCCCTCATAGCAGACTTTCCCAATTCAATTCATTTTTTAATTTCCCAACTCCTAGAGCCATGAGTGTTGATTGTGGAACCAAGTAAGCTGAAGCTATTAACAATCTCCATCTCTTCTCCCTCCATTCAGAAAGGTTCTGTTGGCCTAGTAGTGAGAATCTTTGTTTTCTTGATGTTGAGCTTCAATCTATATTGAAGACTATAGTCCTTTACCTTCTGCAGCAAATACTTCAGGTTCTCCTAGTTTGAGCAAGCAAGGTTGTGTCATCTACATTTTTGATGAGTTCTCCTCCATTCCTGATCTCCTCCATTCCTGATCCTCCATTCCTCCTGTTCTGCATATAGATTGAAAAGGTACAGAGACAGAATGTATCCCTGATGCATACCTTTCCTGATCCTGAACCATGCAATATTTCCCTGCTCTGTTCTAAGTGCTGCTTCCTGGTCAAAGCATAGGTTTCACATGGACACAATTATGTATTCCGGTATCTCCATTCTTCTCAAGGTTAGCCACAATTCATTGTGATCCACACAGTCAATGAAAAATATATAGACATTTTTTCTGGTACTTTATGGTTTCAGCCAAGACCCACCTAATGTTGGCTATAATCTTGACTACCATAGTGATATGCTTTTGATAGAATGGATATATTATTTACATTTCTAATCTGTTCATAAATAATCAAGACATGGCCTGTTTTATCACTTGAAGAGAGCATGAAAAAAAGAAACTACCTAGCATTAAGTAGGGCATTGTGGTAGCTTACTGTTAAGAAGCTATCCTGCAATCCCAAAAGCATACAGTTCAAATCCACCAACCAATCCATGGATGAAGGATGGCGATCTTCTTCCATGCAATTACTGCCTCTGAAAATCCACTGCAGAGTCAGCTTTGAGTTGATCCTGACTTGATGGCATACAACAGTAACAAGTATAAAATGGTAGGGAATTGCATTTCCAACCAAAGACATGTATTATAAACTCATGCTGCTTCACGGGAGAAAGATTTCCTGCGTGATGTACAGCCTCCAAAAATCTGCTAGAAAATCAGCAATGGGTTGGTTCCAACTTGACAGTACATAACAGAAACAACATTTAATATTTCTTTTCAACTTTGAGCTATATATTTTTATCCACATTTTACAGAGTCTAACATAAATGAACTCTGGTGGCCTAGTGGCAAAAACTGCATTGCAATCCTGAAGGCATGCATTTTGAGGCCACCAGCTGCTCTGCTGGAGAAGGATGAGCAATCTCCTCCTGTGCGATTAACTGTCTCTGAAAACACAACAGAGGGTCAGCTATGTGTCGATTCAGACTTGATGGTACACAACAAGAGAAGTTTAGTGATTTGGACAAATTTATACAACCACTGGCAGAGAACAATTCAAACTCAATGTCTTTAAATCCTTAATATATATCAGAAAAAGGGAAGTAAGAATAGTTTAAAAATGTTTATGCTATATATTCTTGGGGTGAGTTTATATATATACACACACATAATCAGATATTTTATGAGTGCTTTCATTAATTTCCTTAGTTAGATGAAGAAGGGAAATCTGGCTAGACAGCAGCTCTTAAAGAAAAGAATTGGATATGTTATTGGACTATACTTATTTCAATGACATTCTCATTAAGTAACATGTTTACCAAAAAACTTAGTCCAATCTTAATTTTGCGAATAAAAATAAAAATTACAGGGCATTCATTGATCTTACACTTAGTGCCAGACACTGTTCTCGGTTTTTAAAATGTGTTATTAATGCCACAACTCAGGAGAGTCCATGAGAAACTCATGTGTCCAAAAGCAGGTGACCAAAATAACTAGATTTCTAAATCATCTTATGTAATTACTAGCTGGATAAATTGAGAATGTTTACTCTGGAGAGGATTGAATATGAAAGCTGTCTCAACTAGTTGAATGTTTTTGTGTAAGCGGAAAGATTTAAAATTGAGAAGTAGTGGCATTACCATTTCTGAGAATATTCAGACAAATGTGTCCATGCAGAATTCCTGCAACTCTTAAGTGTCTTCAAAATTTGAATTTTAAGAGCCATAAGTATTACCATGATCCTTTCTGTTAACATTAATCGTGGGGAAAAGAAAATGTCCTGGAAAAATACATAATACATATTCTATATTAATGTATTATTTACTGTTGTTGTGTTAGGTGCCTTTGAGTTGAGTACGACCTATAGCAACCCTTTGAACAGCTCATCTAAACCCTCACCTATCTATCCTGTCCTATCCTCACACTTCCTGACACACTAGCATCCATCCTGTGTCAGGAGTGCACACCACACACACACACACACACACACACACACACACACACACACAGAGTTGTGTACCATGGAGTGGGAACCGGCCCACTGCTAACCCTTTGGCAGATTTTAAGAAACAGGTAATTGCATGGGAGGAGATTGTCCATCTGTCTCCTATGAAAGAGCTGGTGGATTCGAACTGCATGGCTTCAGGATTGCAGTGCAGCTTCTTGCCTCTAGGCCATTGAGCTCTGTGTGTGTGTGTGTGTGTGTGTGTGTGTGTGTAAACATATAAATACACATAAGCGTGTGTTTTTATATATACATACACACATATAAATGCACTGTGGTGTGTGTATGCACTTGCATATATTTTCTTTTCCTTTTTTTCCCTTCTCACTGCCATCCAATCAGTTACTACTCAGAGCAACCTTTCACTGGATTTCTGAGGCTGTAAATCTTAAAGTGAGGAGACTACCCAGACTTCTCTTGTGGAGTCAAACTACCAGAAACTTGCTTCCTTTGATTTAGAAGTGCAGCTTACTTCAGACTAGACCATCATATATGCATACATTACTGTTGCTGTGTGCCTTTGATTCACTTGCTGCTCATAGAGACCCTATTTACAAAAGGTCTATCCTGAGCCAACGTAGTCATTCTCTCCATCACACCCACCCCCACTGCCCTTCTCTGAGGATCTCTGGTGACCTAGTGGTAGGAAGCTGAGCTGCAATTTCAAAGGCACATGATTGGAATCCATCAGCTGCTCTAAGGGAGATAGATGGGCAATCTGCCTTTGAAAACCCATTGGAGGAGAAACTATGGGTCAGTTCTGCACATAACAATAACATACACAAACATACATATATATGTGTATACATGTGTAAACACATACATATATCTGTATATATGAGCTCTGGTGGACTAGTGTCAAGAAGCTGGGCTACAATCCCAAAGAATCTCAGTTCAAGGCCACCAGTTGCTCTGTGGGTGATATATTGGCAATCTCCTCCCATGCGATTAACTGCCTCTGAAGAAGCACTGGAGGGTCAGCTATGGGTTAATTCCAACTCTACGGTACAACACATATGTTTGTATACATATGTGTGTACATGGATATGTAGATAGATATAGATAATCTCAGCACCAACTTCCTGTTCAAACTAGAGAATTTGACAAGAAAACAATTTTCTTCTAACCCTTGTTAAGAAAGATATTTACAGAAAGTTATGGTTAATTTTTAATTCTCTTGAATATTGATACTTTTATAATTATTGACATTCAGTCTCTGTTTCTAGGTGTCATTACCTACTTGGAAAAGATTGCCTACTTATTTTTGTCTATCAGCAAGAGAAGTTAATCTTTAACTCTATCTTCATTGGATCAAGTGTTGAAGAGAAGCTTCTTATATCCAACAGGATAAGACTGGAAGTTTGTTTGGGTTTTTTTTTTTACTGGAAATTAATGTTTCCTAAGAAGTAGATACCAGAGGCTAAGATGTGAGTATGTTATGATAGGAAACACCTTCGCAGGCATTAGCTTGGATAAACCATTTGCAAGTACTAAGAAGGCGGTTTTATTATGAGAAGGGGCTACCTGGAGTCCAAAATGAAATTTAAATCATTATTGTCTTGTGGAGTATCTTGGGTGAAATGAGAATACAGTGCAGAACAGTTCTAGTAAAGACGGGTCAAGAAAAAACAAAACAAAAACCCCATGCATTAAAGAGTACGTTGTGTCCAGAAAAATCTAGGCTGTTGGAGGTATGCGTGTGTGACAATGATCTAAAATATTATACTGGTGTAGCTATGAACACTTGACTAGTGGATGAGAAAGACATGGTGGTAGGAAAAGAAGAAAAAAAAATCAACAAGCAAACCAACTGCAATCAGAGGTTGTTCCAGCCTGCTGTTGTGAACATTGTGGGTGCTCAAATAATATTAATGCTCAATGATGAAGATGGTAGCGAGTATGATGATGATTAATGCATCCATGGAGAAACGGGGGGGGGGCTGACACAGAAGAGGGGCCACGAGCGGGAGGATGATTCATGGGTGAGGGGTACCTGGGGATAGAGCGCACGTTGGCGAGCGTGAGGGGAGCGCCTGGGGCACGCGTGGCGCGGACCCGGGCAGTGGGCGGGTGGGTGCCGGTGGGCGGAGCGGCTCCGGGACCGAGTGGCTTGCAGCTATGTCTGCGAGAGCAGCAGCATCTCCCGGCAGCGAAGCATCCGAGACTCCGCCTAACTGACACCCAAACTCTCCCTCTCCCTC
>NW_006400005.1:2125350-2128667 GCF_000299155.1 Elephantulus edwardii
CTTGAAACATACACATTGGGAAGAAGTATTTTCTTCATATTGTGGCCAGAGCTGGCAGGATTTGAGGAAATGCAACAATAACTCTGCAGACATTGAAACCTGGTAGTGGAGGTCTGAAAATAAGTAACTCAGAGGAGAAAAAAATGAGACATGGTCTTTTGGACAGTAGAAACCTATCAGCCAGCCAAGATGTAACATCATTCTGTGGCGTTTAAGGCTATAATTCTATGTTTCTCTCTCTCTCCTACCATTCTCAGAGGAATGCAGATGGAGGAAATCATGAAGACTGAATGCATGCACGCATGTCAAACTCGAGAGTAAAAGATGGCTGAAGAGAAGAAATACAAACTTCATAATTAGTCCACTTTCATGATTTCACATTTTCAAACTACCAAATATTTCTTAGGTCTTCTAATCAGAGAAGTAGTTGTTTACAGATAGGTCTGGAATTGAGGAGACTCTGAATCATAGGGGTGCTCATAGGGCAGGATAGTTGACATTATTCATCTATTTGAAGCCTTAGGATTTGCCCTTCACCTTGTGAGAGAGTCATCTGTCAATAGAGTATGCAAGATTTCCAACATTGCAGATCATATCTTATTAGGGGTTGTTCTTCCAAAAGTAAAGAAAAGAGCTATAGGCCATTAAAGTAGAAACTGGTCAGCCAGAAAATGATAGGAGGGCATCCTGAGATATATTAAGGTTTAAATTCTGACCATATATCTCTCCTGTCCCATCTCAGGGGATTGAAGATAGGGAAAAATCATAAAGACTGGATGCATGCAGACATATTAAAGTAGAGCCTGAGAGATGGTTGAAGAGAAGAAATACAGAAAATGTAACTAGTTCACTTTTATGGTTTCACATTTTATTATACCAATTATTTTTAATGGTAATAAATACCAAAAAATCCATACAACTTCTAAACAGAAAAGATGTCTCAGATGACCCTAAATGTTGAGATACCCCAGCAAACACAGGGATATTGCTGCGGCAGGATCGGTGTCACTACTCATCTGTCTCGGAACTTGAGGCTTTGCCATCCCACGTGTGACAGTCATTGCTCAGTGTGAGTGTGTGAAGTTGCAGATCATGTTATTGTTTTAGAGAATTTTTTTTCCTCCAAAGACTGTGACTCTTAGAAAATGTAAGAAGTGACAGTAATATAAAGTTTTAATCCTATGATTATAAAAAATAGTTATTCCTTTACTACTTTCATGGCTCACAGAAAGTTAATGTAAGGAGGCAGAGAGAAATCAGGCCATAATATGAAGACTTCTAATTTGGGAAAGCATCTTTATGAGTGAAAGACATAACTATTTTGAAAAATACTGAATAAGGATGAAACATATTTCATCAGTGCCTGCTCACTCCATCCATCCCTCCAGCCTGGTGGCTTCACTGGAGGGCTTTCATAGACAGTAAATTGGCAAGCACTGTACTGAGTGACACTGTGAGAAGGGGTGACACTAAGATGGAAATAAAATGTTTGTCCAACAACAGAAATGTATCCTAAGATGTAATTCTTGGCCTCTACCTGTGTGATATCTGGAGGACAACTAGGCCAAGTGATTGGAAGAGATACATGTTTATTTCCATTCCAAAATAAGGTGACTCGACAGAGTGTGGAAATTATCAAACAATATTACTAATATCACACACTAGCGAAATCCTGCGGAAGATTATCCAGAAATGAATTGAACAGTACATCGACAGAGGACTACCAGAAATACAAGCTGGGTTTAGAAGAGTTTGCGGCACTAGGGACGTTACTGCCAATGTCAGATGGATCTTGGCAGAAAGTATAAAGTATCAGAAGAATGTCTGTCTGTGTTTCATTGACTGTGCAAAAACATTTGACTATGTGGATCACAACAAATTGTGGCTAACCTTAAGAAAATAGGAATCCCAGAATACTTGATTGTGCTTATGCAAAACCTATACTTTGACCAGGAAGCAGTCCTCAGAAAAGAGCAAGGAAACATTGCATGGTTCAAAATCAGGGAAGGATTGTATCAGGGATGCATCCTGTCCCCATATGTTTTCAATCTGTGTGCAGAACAAATCATTTGGGAAGCAGGGCTTTATGAAGAGGAGTGTGGCATAAAGATTGGAGGAAGATTCATCAACAACATATGATATTCAAATGACACAACCTTGCTTGCTGAAACAGAAGAGGACCTGAAGTGCTTGCTGCAGAAGGTCAAGGACTGTCATCTTCAATATGGATTGAAACTTAACATCAAGAAGACAAAGATTCTCACAGCTGGGCCAATGGGCAGCACCATAATTGACAGAGAATAAAATGATGTTAACCATTACCACTTGCTTGGCTCCACAATCAACTCTCTTAACACCAGCAGTCAGGAAATCAAAAGACAAATTGCATTGGGAATATTTGCTGTCAGGGACCTTTCCAGAGTACAGAAAAGCAATGATGTCAGTCTAGAGACTAAGGTGCACTAAATCCAGTCCATGGTCTTCACAATTACTTTGTATGCTTCAGAGAGTTAGACTGCTGATGAGATGGATTGATACAGTAACTGGAGAAATGGGGGTTAGTGTGTCAGGATTAGTGAGACTGACTCAGGACAGGGCAGGATTCAGAAATGTTGTACATAGGGTCGCTGTGTGTTTCAGGTGACTTGATGACACATAACAAAAATAACAACAGCGACTTATATATAAGAAAGAAGTAAAGAAAATCAGTAACATTTTGAAGATGACATATCTTCAACAGTTTAAATTTACTAGCATCTTTTTGGAGGAAAGGTGGACAATCTCCTCCCTATGATTTACATGCTTCAAAACCCCTCTTAATGTTCAGCTATGGGTTTATTCTTAGTCAATGGCAATTAGTTTGAATACTAGTCCAATGTATTAGTGGGTCATTTGGACTTCATTCTGTACAACATTGACACTGGGTACCCCGTTATTACTGCTCACTGCTCATTAGGAACTCCCTATGAGACTGGGGGGAAAAAGTAAGATATAAACAAAGTCACAAAAAATAGCAAGCTTAGAGGTTTGAGAGCAGCTAACCCACAAAATTGTGCCCCCTCTTTAGTCAATATTGAGACTGAACTTTGATCATCTTTCAGCTAAACAATAGACAGACTTAGAAGGTGATCAATAATGGCAGAGAAGAAAGAGTGTTGTGAGACAGAGCTGTGAGGTCATGAACTATGGAGCTAGATCTGATAGCCTTTGAGCCTGGACTTCCTGGAAAAGAGGCAATGACTCTGGCTTGTAACACCTGAGCCCTGTAACACATGCTGCAGCAAGGCAGGGCAGCCTGGAAAAAAGTGATTCTGTTT
>NW_006400005.1:2128968-2138301 GCF_000299155.1 Elephantulus edwardii
CGGCGGCCCCGAGCCTCGCCAGGGCCACCCAAACAAAGGCAGCATCCGGCGCTGGGTGGATGCAAACAACCATGAAAGACTGGGCTCGCTCTCTCTCCGGCTCTGCTGCTGCCGCCGCCGCCGCTCCTCCTCCTGCTGCCGCCGCTAGGAGGGCTCCGCTGTGAGGGGGAAGCAGGGGCGCAGCTGCTGGGCGTGAATCCGAAAGGTGCGAGGCAGAGCGCCAGAGCAGGGGGCCGGCAGGCCACGAAAATGTCCTCGGCCGTGGGGCCTCGCGGTCCTCGCCCACCCACGGTGCCTCCCCCCATGCAAGAGCTGCCGGACTTGAGCCACCTGACCGAGGAGGAGAGGAACATCATCATGGCAGTGATGGACCGGCAGAAGGAAGAGGAGGAAAAAGAAGAAGCCATGCTCAAGTAAGCCATCCCCAGCCGCGCCAGCCGTGCTCCGTGCCTCCATCCGTCCATTCACCACTCGCTTACCCAGTCCTCTCGGCTGAGTGTGGGGGAGGGGCGGGGAAGGTGCTGGGTGCGGGGAGAGGCACCTACCTTGGGTCCAGGGGCGCTGTGTTAGAGGCGGAAGGAGGTTAGGACATCAGAGGAGGGATGGCATGCCACAGAGCCAGGAGAACAGGAGTGCATGGCTCGAGATTGGGGTGCACAGGAAGACTGGGTGACCAGTGACCACCTTGCCAGTGGGATATGCAGAGGCTGAGAGGAGCTGATCCCACCCAAGTGTAAGGGCCCTAGGCTGGGAGCAGGTGAGGTTCGAGGGGATGAGTTGGATCAAATGGGTATGGGATGAAGAGATGCTGAGAACAGGTCCTCTCTTGGAGTTGTTTAGCAGGTTGGGGTTACCCCAGAGAAAGGTGTCAGAATTTATATAATTTAAAAAATGCTTATTTTAAATGCTCATTCTGGTACTGATTCATCTCACAGATCAAGGTTGGGTCTTTTTTTTTCCTTTTTTTTTTTTTTTTAACAGTTGCCATCTTTGGTAACCTGCCTGCCTAGATCCTCTTTAACCTTTTACCTAGAGTTTTTGACACACAATACCTGTGTGAAGACAGATTTTCTCACCCATATGCAATGCCATTGAGAATGCAAAGTTTTTTAAAAAATGAGACAAGCTGATGGAGACCGTGGCCTGAATAAAACAGAGGCTCCCGATTCTTGGTTTCCAAGAGACCTCTAGGGCCTGTTCAGCTCCTGGTGGAAGCAGTGTATTTGCAGCCTTCCCTTATTTACAGTGCAGAACCCTTCAGGGGATCTCTGCCTGGTGCCCCCTTTTCCTGAGCGTGGGGAGGGGATAGGGCTCATTGCTGATGGTGCAGGAGTGTGTCACACTGCCTGTGCGGCTGCTTGCCTTAGACTCAGACAAAACTGCTTACAAGGTACTAGCGCTGAGAAGGGCTTTCCTGGCTCCTCAGCAGCACCAGGAGAATGGAGCTGAAGGGAACCTCAGCCCTGCCTTCCCTTGGGAAGTCCTTATGCCTTCAGCAAAGTTTTCAACTCTGGGTCAAGGGCATTTAGAGTCCCTGCCTGAGACTCAATCCTTAGTGCCCTCCTCTTAGGCCACCGGGTGGATCTGAGGGTAGGAGAATGGGCATGGTGAGCCAAAGGGAACCTGTTGCATCTGGAGTTAGTCGATAGCAAAGAAGGGGTGGAGAGGAAGCAGAGGTGACACTTGGCACAGAGCACATTTAGTATGACCTCTCCCCCACCCCTAGGCTTGCATCCTAAAAGGAGGCAGGTTTCTTCCACTGCCTCTCAGTGCAGTAGTACCTCACAGAAGAATGGGAGGAGGCTGCATTCACAGGCTGAGCAGTCCCTGACCAATGTCACTGCCACCCACATGGGGAGAAGGTTCTGTAGGGATCTTGAAAGAAAAAAAAATGTTACAGGAAATAGAAGCAAGCTAGTCATCCATGCCCTTTCATTGTAGACTCAGAAAGGGGCCATTAACTTGGAAGGCCAGTTCTGGTCTGGCACAACTAAGAGAGAGCAGCAGGTTTCTGAATTCCCTGCTCCTTCCAATCCCAAAACAAATACTTTAAGCCTGTCCGCTTGAGGAGGGCAGAACCTTCATTATCTGCTGCCTGTCCCTAGTGGAACAGTGATGTCCCTGGTGCTGCAGGCTTCCCCTCTTCTGAGACTGGAAGTAATGATTGGTGTCTGATGGTTCCGCTGTGTGTCTGTCTGGTTGTCAGTCTGTCTGTCTTCGCTGGAAACAGCTTCTGCCACCTGCCCTGAGCACCTTTTTTTTTAATCAAGGTATACAGATTTGCTGTTCTTCTTTTCTGGTGTTCACTGCAGATAGCAGGTGGATGGAGGCCTCCAGCAGCCAGTGGATATATGGGCTGCTGCTTGACAGAGTTCTGATAGGAAGGGAAAGGCACAGTGCAAGTAGTGACCATCATGGCATATCATTGGCCATTTCAGGGATGGTGGAAAATGATGGACTTTAAATGGGAAAGGATGAGATTTCAGGGCAAAATCTCAAGCCTGCCAATTGCCTAGGGACACCAGTTGTTAGAGTGTGAGGGTGTTTGAGAACAAATAAAAATTAGGAACACCATCCAGCTGTTCATATTTATAGCATATTTTCTACTGCTGTTCCTGTGAGTGTTTTGTACTTGTTTGCAAATATTGCTTATTTATTGTATGTAACAATTTGTAAAATATTGCAGTATGTGATGGATCTTCCCAGGTATCTGTTATACAACAGTCCTCTATAATCTCAGACCTCTGCATTAACTTTATCAACTAACTGCCTCGGCTAATGCCTTGGCCTTTTGTTCAGCGGCAGATTGGTGAGTGTTTTGGAATCCCAGTTTGCTGCCATGTAAGCATGCCATATTGTCCATTATCAGTGGATGCTTCTGTAATTTTCTCAAGAGGGCACTTTCTGTCTCTAAGATACAGGCACCACGGGGAGTATACAGATAACATATAAATATGTATTTTGTGGCACACAGTTCTAGGAGTTGGCTTTTGCTGATTTTGCATAAAAGTAAGTTGGAATACAGGATGGTCCACATAAGGTTTTGAAACACATGCTAAATCATAAATAAGATTTTATGTTAATGCTGGATCCATCATCTCTCATAGCTGAGTATTACTATCACAAGACATCCTATTAAAAATTAAGTTTTGATGACAATTAGTTTTTAAGTTCACTCTGTCATCACTGCAAAATTTTTACCTGGAACTAAGTGATCTCTCTTTATTATGTATAAAAATAAGTATTAATAAGCAGATGTTACCAGACTGGTGAATAAATATGAAAAAGCAATACTGTAACACCAATTAAAATATTTTTGCATAGCTTCATTCTTTTTATAAAATTTTATTTTAATAGTGATTTTAATGAAAATTTAAAGAAAAGTTAGATTTTCATTCATTCATTGTACAATCTTCGTCATTCTTGATTGTAAATTACAGCTTGATTTCTGTTATGATAATGTCTTTAAATATAAGTTCGTTAAAAAATGAGATCATTTTCACCTTAAAATTTTTGAAACATTGTATTTAAATTGTTATAGAAAGTACATAATATTGCTATCAAAGTGTACTAAATTTTAAATATATTTTGTTATATGAGTAGAAATACTTCTGCAAATTGCTTTAATGATTAACTTAATGATCTATAAATCAGAGGTGTTTTCTTAATCTTGGTAAAGGTTGTGCGGTGGGAGTGTGTGCGGGTGTGTGAGCATGTGCACATGCACACCTATCCTCTGGTGGTTTCCCCAGATCTAACTTCTTCAATGAATACTCCTTCAAGTCACTGTCACCAGACACTATAAGCCAATATATTACATGGGTTAGAAACTGCATTATGTGGAACTTAAATCCGAGAAGATCTCATTATATCTAAAATCTTATTTTCATTCTATAAAAACCTCTGAGAAAAAAGAAGTTACAGGATAGTAAGAGGGAAAAAAAGGAAGTGTTGGAGGATGAGCATTGCGAACCAGACAGGAATATGGAATAAAATAGCTAACATTTATTCTTTCCCTCATGCACCACCATTACTTAAAATTCTCATTTAATGTAAGGCAAACTAATTAAACTATACTAAAACTTACATACAAATTTATTTATATATTTTAAATATTCTATGCCCTTATATAAGGGTGTGGTGGTAGAGTAGTCTGTGGGGAGTTTCACTGCTCACCTCAAGGCCATGCCTCTCTGGTGATTTACAGATTCAGAAACCCAATGGAGAGTCAGCTATAAGTCAGTTCTGACTTGACAGCAATGAGAGGAGAGAGAGAGAGAGAGAAGAGAGAGAGAGAGAGAGAGAGAGAGTGTGTGTGTGTGTGTGTGTGTGTGTGTGTGTGTGAATGAGCTAGGTAGCACAGTGGTAAGGAGCTGCACTGTCAATCCAAAGGCATGTGGCTAAAATATCCCAGCTTCTCCATGGTGACAGAGAAAGGTGGGCAGTATCCTCATGTGTGATTTACTGTTTCTGAAGACCTACTGGAGGGCCACCTTTGAATCAGTTCTTACTTGATGGCACGTAACAACAACATAAAAAGATGTATTCATAACATTCCATGTGAGTCTTAGAACTGTATGTGCCAGAAGTATGTTAGATAATTCACTTTCAAAGATTTACTTTATTCTTAGAATTCTAGTAATTTTCTAAGATGGTTCACTTTGTGTGGGCCAATCAGGATTCACACCCAGAACTTTTATTTGAAGTCCAAGTATCTTTCCATTTTATAGGGGGTTTTGTTTTTTGGTTTGGGGTTTTTTTTTGTTTGTTTGTTTTTTTAAACTAAGAAGCAGCTTCCACTTCAGTGCTTTTTCCTTAAATGAATTTCTGGTCTTTGCTCAGTGTCAGAGAAGTGGTTTGGCAAGAAGGTAGGCTGATTTAGAAAATCAGCTGTTGATTATAGAAATGCCTGGAGCTTTACACACACTCATTTGATAGAGCTTTCCTATGGATTGAGAGAAAGAAAATTGCCTACAGTTAAAAAATAATAAAAAGCATGGTGGCATAGTAAAAGTACTGTTATGTCTGGAGCCAGGTGTTTTATTCCTTCTAGTTCTGGTTTTGCCATTTGCTGTAAGAATCTAGGCAAGAACATTTTTGTTGAGATTGTGTGTTGTTGTTGTTGCTGTTGGGCACCATCATATCTCCTCCAGTTCACAGTGACTCTGTAAGAACAAAACCCTGTCCAGTTCTGCACCATCCATACGATCTCTGTTGTACTTAAGCCCACTGTTGTGGTTGCTGTGTCAGTGAATCTTATTGAGAGCTGCCTTCTTTCCTGATATTCTGCTTTTCCAAGACTGATGTCCTTCAAGGACTACCCCTCCTGATAATATATCCAGAGTATGTGAGATGGAGTCTCACCAGCCTTGATTCTAAGAAGCAGTCCAGCTACACTTCTTCCAAGGCAGATATGTTTGCTCTTTGTCATTCAGTGTTCTTCACCAGTACCACAACTGATGTTGAGAATCATCAGACCTTCTTCAGTCTTCCTTTTGCATTGTATAACTTTTCCATGGGCATGAACTTGGTGTTTCATTCTGACTCCAGCAACTTATGATATTAATTCATTTATAAAGGAGTTGACTTTAGGCTTCCAACTTTCTTCTTAACACTTAATTTTTACCATTCCTTAATAGTCTCTTCCGTAGTAAGAGACAAGAAGTAGGAAGAATGAAAGAACTCTTGTAATTTCAATTTTTCCTTCTCCTTTTTCTTTCTTTAACTGAGAATGATATTAGGACTTATAGTGTGTCCATAAAATGCAATGTGAAAGACACAATTAATTAGTAACTTGCAAAAAAGAGAAAAGTAGATAACAAAAAATAGGCAAAAACACAGAGGCTCTGTGTAAACAATTATATTTTCTTTGGGATTTGCAGATTTTCATGTCTTCCCAAAATATTCTTTCACATAACATAGGAAAGAAAAGGCAAAGGCAAATGGTGATGGGAAAGAAGGGCTAAAGCCTGGTATCTACCTGTTCCAAAAGCCTAGTATAAATAGAAAAGACCAAGAGAGAAAACTTAGTTAATATTCAGTTAGGATCTAGTCTGCTTCATACCATTGATGAATAGGGTCAAACACAGGGAAACTCCACTGGAGTTTTGAGACTTTAAAAAAAATTATCTTGGCTAATATGCATGCTCTGTATTGTGTTCCCAGAGAGGAAAACAACAGAAAAGGAAAGCTTGGAAAATGAGTGATAACTAGGTGTTTTTTAAAGAAAATGTAGGACAAGGCATAGAGCCATTAACTGCTTTTGTGTTGAATCTCTTTCAATTTGTAGGAATTTCTTCTTAAAAACAAGAAGACAACTGTACTGAAGTAAATATACTAATGAACTAGAAGTAGAACTAGAAAGCAGTGTGGACTGTATGTGCTACCACTTGAATTATAAAATTACAGCCTCTTGGAAGTGCAATGTGCTTAAATTGTTAGACTTGTACAATGAGCTTTCTTGTATAAAACAGGTATTCTTGAAATAATAATGTTATTCTCCCACTCTTGTAAGAAGCAGATAGATGATGGTACTGCACCATGACGTAAAGTCCAAGTTGTTGCATTCTATTTATATAAAATACTTCATATTTTAAATAACTTTTGGCAGTTGGTACTGTGATATATGTTGTGTATTCCATGGCTTAAAAGTCCATGTTGCTGCACTCTGTTGATCTTTATGTAATCCTTGATATTTTAAATCACTTTTGGCATTGATACTAGATTAGCTCTGAGGTATAAGGTAAATCTACCCAAGGTATAACACAGAATAATAGAACGTAGAGCCAAATGTTTAGTGTTCTTTTAAGTCATTTTAAAGTCCTCCAAGCTGTGGTTACTGTGGTTTGCTTCTCACATCTGTTGGATTAGGAAATTAACCATTTTTAGTACCTTCTTTGCTTCAGACATTAGGATGCATATTTGCAGATTTTGTACTGCCCCATACTCATTTCTTGATTCCATCCCATCATGTCTCTGTTAGTTTTTTTAAAATTAATGAATTCTGCATAATTAGCAAACCTTGCAGGGAGCTCTGGTGGCCTCATGGTAGAGAGTTAGCTACACTGCCAACCCAAAGGCACGTGTATCAAATCCCCATTCTGCTCATTGAGAGAAAGGTGGGGATTCTCCTGTGTGATTAAAACCCTCCGGAGGGTCAGCTGTTAGTAAGTTCCAACTTGATGGTGCATAACAACAAGAAGCTTATCTTACTGACTCTTAGCTCGTGACTTTCGATCCTGGAAATCTGGAGAAAAGAAGTTGATTGGTGGCAATTCTGACCCTATCCCAAGTAGCCCTGTCTGCTTTTTCTGGCTCTGGCCACACCACACACAACTTCTGCGTTGGACTGGGGGTTTTCTGATCCACTGGGCTTTTGTTCACACTGTCCCTTAATATGTGAATATTTCCACCCCATCTTCTTCCACTGGGAGGCTGGCACTTCTTACTACTGTTGTTCTGAGTTTTATTTATGAGGTAGGCTGTTTCTTTCAAGCTCCCCTGTGATAAAGAAGTCATCAATATGACCATTGTTTCAGGTGTTAGAATTGGACCGGGCAATAGGCTGCTTGTGCATGAAAGGTCATAGTCCCAAAGTCATCTCAGCACTGGATAGTTTGCACATAACTATAAACTAGGTTCTAGCCTTAATATGTAGGTGTAAACATCCACAAATTACTCAGCTCATCTGAGCCACAGTTTCTTCATGTATAGATTGAGATTTTAAAGTCTGCCCTCTTCTCTAGCTTATGAGGCCTTATAAGAGAGCAGACATATCACTGTACTCAAAATAACTGTATTAGATATTGATGCCACTATTATCTTTATTTTAAAAACCATAACCCCCCCAAATTATAGTTTGTGGTTATCACAGCTACTAGGGGTTCTGTGGCATTATTATTTTTTTTTGTCCTGTGGCATTATTGTCCAAGTTCCCATCCATCGTACTAACAGTGCACTGGTCCAGCCAGACCCAAAGCTACTCGTGTGAGAATTTACCTCCTGCTGACTGTGGTATTAAGGAGAAATAGAAATATAAGATAGCCTAATGCTGCGTTACACTCCCCCTCCTTATTAACTAGCCTATTTTTTGGAGGACACTCTAGTGATTCAGTGGTTAAACACTTAGCTGTTAACCAGCAAGTCAGGAATGAGAACCTACAAGTGACTCCTTGTGAGAATTATTTATGTGATAGTTCTCTGACATAAAAAATTTCATCCTCATAAACCCTGTGGGACCATTCTCCTTTGTCTTATAGGAACACTAAGAATTGGAATCAATGAGTTGGAACCATTCAGACAATAATGGATTTTAACTGTAAAAGTATAATGGGGGGAAAAGAAATGATAAAATCTGACGTAGTTAAAAGACAACCTTTTTCAAAATGAGAAGAGAAACTAGCTTTGCTGGACTTTGGAGGTTTTTTAGTAGGGGGGAAAATGGGAAAAGGTCTATGAATGTAGTGTTACTGGATTAATAAATTATTAACTTCACAGTTAATTGAATAAGAGGAAATATGCTTTCAATTAGTTTTTTATGTCAGTTAAAAATTGGGTGATGTCATTTGTTATATGCATTTAAAACTTCTAAAAAGATACTGGGTGTCTTTGGTTTTCTGCATGTGTATACTCCTTTCATTGAGTGTATGTACATTTATTTCAGTATAGGTAAATTTTTTGTGGATGGCAAAGGGTGAAAACACTGGAATTAGCTTTGGATTTTCCTGTATTGATGTTGAAACTTCACCTCACATATTTCAGGCTTGTTGTCAGGATGAGCCCAGTTGTTGGAAAAAGATAGCATGCTGGGAAAGATAGAGTGGCAGAGAAAAGCTCCCAACAAGACGGATTGACACAATGTGGTCTTGAGCAGAGTGGCGAGACCCTGGCAGGATAGTGCAGGATAGAGTGAGGCTTTGTGTGCTGGTTATACAGTTACTCTGAATCATCATCAACTTGATGGCACCTAACAACAACAACTTTGCTATTTTTGTGAAAATACCCAGTCACATAAACGTTTACTTAAAGACAAAAGAATTATTTTAATAGTTATCTAAGTAGGTGACTGTGTAGTTGGTATCCCCAGGGTGGTAGCTATGATTAGTACCCCTTTCCCACAATTTTGCGTTGATATTTTGATAATAAATCATATGGCTTTCTACTTCCTCTGCCTCAGATGACTTATATATAATGTAAGAAAACCAAGCAATTAATGGTCATAAGATATATCTTTTTTTTTCTTTTTTCCTATAATTATATTTTATTAATTTTCATAAACATTTACAGAGATTTTGGGCTTCCACTCATTCATTGTTGCACTATTCTCTCTACCCT
>NW_006400005.1:2141266-2144293 GCF_000299155.1 Elephantulus edwardii
CTGATTCATCTCTTATTCGGATTATTTGCGTCTTCTCTCTCTTTTCTTTTGTGAGTTTTGCTAGTGGAGTATCGATTTTGTTGACCTTTTCAAAGTAGTATAAGGATGTAGACATAGAATCTTGACATCATTCTTAGTTGAGTGCAGTTACTTTGAGAATAATCTTTTTTTATGACCTCTCTATAGGAAGTTGAATTTGAAATTTCAAAACATTTTTCAAATTGCCAAGTCAAAAGGTATTACTGTCAAATTGTTTCTGACTCACAGTGACCCTGTAGGACAGACCAGAACTTCCCAGGCCGTACACCTTTACAGAAGGGCACGGCCACTTTTTTCTCCCTCAGAACTGCTGGTGGGTTTGAACCACCAATTCTCTGGTTAACAGCTAAGCAGTTTAACCACTTGGCCACCAGAGCTCCTTTTTTCAAATAACTGTGAATTTTGGCTGCATGCATTTTTCTTTCTTTCTTTTTTAAAAATTGATGTTTTAATGAAAGTTTATAGAAAACTTGGATTTACATTCATTGCTTCACATTTTCTTCCCTACCCCACCCACTAGTCCACTTTTCTCTTTAAAAAGATTGTCATTCTCTTTCAGTCTTGCAAAGAGCATCCTGGAGTTTAGACACAACAGCTCTGATGTGTGATATTTCATTGTAATATATTTTAGAATAATATTTAGATGATTCCTCTGAATTTTGGATATGAATCGTAATATTACAGAAAGCAATTTCATTCAATTTATAGTGTACTTAGACTATTAGCTATTTTAAAAAAGTAAAATTATTCACACAGTTGTCTTCATATAACATAGAGGTTAATTCCTTACTGACATACTGAATGTTTTATATTCTTTAAAGTGTATGTGTTGTAATCTTTGTCATTGCTTCGTATAATTAGTTCTCTAGAAGATGTTGTTATATAGCAAAGGTATGTGAATGAAGGTATCTGTATCATGATATACATAACTTTTCACTTTTTATCTTCATTTAATGATTATTTTGTATAATAAAAGCGTGAGTAATAATAATAACAAAATATTATAATAAAAGCACAGTGTGTAATATGGTAAGTTAATCAAATTGTAAGCAACTACTAACCAAATGTAAGCAGTTCGATTCCATCAGCTACTCCAAGAGTGAGAGAGAGACTGTCTCCTCATGGAAAGATTGATAACCTCAGAAAGTGGATAGAGGGTCATTTTGAATCCGAACCAACTTCACACCATGGTTTTTTCCATATACAATATTCATATTCATGCAAGAACTAATATAGTAAAAAGCACAGATAACATCTTTTAGCTGCATGTGCTAGATTTTAAATAGTTGTGTGCTGTAGAATCAGAACCAACCCATAGCTGACCCTCCTCTGTGTTTTCAGAGGCAGTAAATCAGACAGTAGGAGATTGCCCATCCTTCTTCCATGGAGCAGCTGGTAGATTCAAACCATGTACCTTTGGGATTACAGTGCAGCTTCTTACCACTGGCCATCAAATCTCCCTGGACTTTATATATTCTTGTTACTGAGTATCACTGAGTTGTAATGACCCATAGCCGACCCAGTAGCAGGTGTTCAGAGACAATAAATCTGACTGGAGTTGATTGCCCATCTTTCTTCTGCAAAGCAAAACTGGGATTTGAATTGTGTACCTTTAGGTTGATAGAGTAGCTTCTGTTGTCCTTATTCATCATCCAGCTCTCAGATGCATAGAAGTGATTCAGAAGACTACGGGTTGAATTAGGCACAATGAGCAACTACTTACTAGGGTGGCAAGAAGTTTTATTTTCAGTATATATGAGAGACGGTCAAGGACTGTAGCCTTCAATATGGATTGAAGCTTAACATCAGGAAAGCAAAGATTCCCACCACTGGGCTGCTTTGCAGTATCATCATGGATGATAAAGAGATTGAGATTGTTGACAGATTCAGTATGCTTGGCCTTACAGGCAATACTCTTGGTACCAGCAGCCAGGAAATTAAAAAACGAATTGAATTGTCAAAATTTGCTGTCAGAGACCTCTCCAAAGTACTGAAGAGCAACGATGTCTGTCTAGTGACTAAGGTGCACCTGATACAGGCCATAGTCTTTGCAATCACTTGCTATGCATCAGGGAACTGGACAGTGACTAGGGATGATAGAAGGAGAGTTGATGTTTTTGAACTTTGGTGCTGGATAAGAGTATTGAATATAACGTGGACTGCTAGGAGAACAAATAAGTTCATCCTGGAGAGGGTGAATCCAGGCTGCTCCTTAGAGAGAAGGGTTTTAAAGCTCTGTCTGACATACTTTGGACATTTTGCAAGGCAGGATCAGTCCTTGAAGAGGGATGTCATGCTTGGTAGGGTGGAAGGACAGTGCAGGAGAGGAAGATTTTTTTTTAAATTTTTATTGTATTATTTTTACATGACCGTCAAATCAGATCTGACTGGTACAGGAGGAGATTGCCCCCTTCTCCAGCAGAGCATCTGGTGGATTTGAACCGTGTACCTCTGGGATTGCAGTGCAGTGTCTTGCCACTAGGCCACCAGAGCTCCCTAGAGAGGAAGATTCTTGATGAGATGGATTGATTCAGTCACTGGAGTAATGAAGATGGGTGTGTCAGAGACAGTAGGATTGGGAAGGGACAGAGCAGAGCTTAAGGCTGTTGTACATAGGATCTCTATGAGTCACAGGTGACTTGATGGCACATAACAGCAACATCACCAATGTTTAACGTGTTTGAAAGACTAAGCATGTGGTATATGAAGTATCTAAGGACTATGTAAGGAATTCTGATGGTGCGGTAAGTGACATTCTGTGCTGCCAAAATGTGGTGCTCATTACCTCAAATTTACCAGCTCTTCTGAGGGAGGAAGATGGGTATGCACATCCATGTTTATTGTGGCTTTGTTCACAATAGCAAGGAGTTGGGAACAACCTGAGTGCCCATCAACAAACAAATGGATAGAGAACCTGTGGTATATTCACACAATGGAATACCATGCTGCATTGAAAAACAAGGAACTCATGCAATATTATTCAAAATG
>NW_006400005.1:2144393-2157882 GCF_000299155.1 Elephantulus edwardii
TTTCAAACATTCATTTTTGCATATTTTACCCACTCTCCCTCCCTTCCCTCTCTCCCAGTTCACTTTATTGTTAATATTCATTCATTGTTGCACAATTACCTCCTAACTTCCCAGTCAAGTGCCTGTCTATGTACAAAAAGATAGAAAAACTGGTATATTCATATTATGGAATACTATAGGGCAGCACTCACTGAAAAACAATGAACTCATAAAAATTACACAACATGGGTGACCCTGGAAGACATTATACTGAGTGAAATATCTCAGTCATAAAAGGACAAATTTTGAGTGTTATTGAGTCTGAATTGTAACCCAACATTTCTCTAATAAACCCAGTAATTGTGTATATTGTCAGTGAGTTCTGTTCAGCTATTGCAATGGTTGTTGAACTCAGCAGGGGAGCACTGGTGGCCTATTGGCAAGAATCTGCCCTGTAATCTCAAAGGCATGTGGTTTGAATCCACCAGCTGCTCCATGGAAGAAGGCTGGGCAATCTAAGGTGATTAAATGCCTCTGAAAACCTGTGAGAGGGTCAGCTATAGGTTGGTTCCTACTGGAAGGTACACAAAAAAAAACCACTGAACTCAGTAGAGAAGTAGTTAAAGCCATTAGAAGATGGTTAGTTTTGGAATTATTAGAAAGTATGGATGCTATGTGTAACTTTGTTTTGTGATGGTGCTGGGGATTCTTCTCCTTTGTGAAGTTAGTGGAAGTCAGATTCTATGAAACGTATTCTTGTCATGCTGTTTTTGGAGGCAGTTGCAAGGTGAGGCCTGGAGATTTGATTTTCTTGTAAGTAAACAAAGTAATCCAACTCTTTAGCGGAAACTAATTTTTCCTGTCACCTTCCTTCCTAGTATTCTCTCTAATCATCTTATTGTTGTTAAGTGGTGTTGAGCTGAGTACGACTCATAGCAATCCTATGAACAACAGACCTGAACCTTGTCATTTTCATCATTGCTGAGATGTGCGTGCCCATTTGCTGCAGTCACTGTCTCAATATGCCTTGTTGGGGATCTTCTTCACGTTCTCTGACCCTCTACCTTTCCATGCACGGTGTCTCTTTCCAAGGAATAGCCTCTCCAAACATGTCCAATACATGAGAAATGAGAAATCCCCCCAATCTTTGTCTTCAAAGAGCACTGCGGTTGCACTCTTTCCAAGACTTCTCTGTTGTTTTTCCCCCTTCCTAGTGTATAGGGTATTCAGTTTCTTCTCCAACAGCACATTTCAAAGGATTGATTTCTTTCTGTTATCTTTTTTAGTTGTCCAGCTTGTAGATGGTTAGCAAGTGATTGAAAAGACCATAATTGAATCAGGCATACCTTAGTCTTCAATTTGACATCATAGCTCTTCAATATTTTTGGAGCGGTCCCTGACAGTAGACTTGCCTAAGGCTACACATCTTCTAATTTCCTTACTACTGGTACCAAGTGTATCGGACTGTTGATCCAAGAAAAAGGAAATCACTGACAACTTTAATCCTTTCTCCACCAATTATGATGTTGCCTATTGGCCTAATGGAAAGAACCCTTCCTTTGCTTGTTGTTGAGATATAATCTATACTGATAGCTGTAATTATTAGTTTTTTGTTTTTTTTTAATTTATTTTTTCTTAATTTTTATTAATTTTAATGAACATTTACAGAGATTTTAGATTTCCATTTGTCCATTGTTGCACTTTTCTCCTGGCTGAGTTTGCTCTTCTCTTTGAAAAGTATAAGAAAAATTCCTTCATTGGTATACAACCTGCCCCCCACCCCCACTCCGCCCAGCCCGAGTACACTCAGCTAGGCAACCTTCATTCTGGACTCTTTTGATAACCATAATACCCTATCATATATCTCTTTTAACTGTTCTCTCCTTCATCTGTTTCAATGCAGTATACATAATTTATCCAGTTTTTCTTATTATCCCAACCCTGATGTCAGTCCCATTCTTCAACAGTGACACTATGCAGTGTTTTTCCTTTTGTGACTGAGATATTTCACTCAGCATAATGTCCTCCAGGGTCACTCATTTCAGATAATATTGCATGAGTTCCTTATTTTTCAATGCAGCATAGTATTCCATTGTGTGAATATAGGCACTTAGGTTGTTTCCAACTCCTTGCTATTGTGAACTAAGCCGCGATGAACATGGGTGTACATATATCTGCTTGGATGTCAGTTATGGTCTCTTTGGGGTATATTCCCAGTAGTGGAATTGGTGGGTCGAATGGTATCTCTATATTTGCAACTTTTTGGGAAAGCTCCATACTGCTTTCCACAGTGGTTGTATCATTTTATACTTCCACTAACAGTGAATAAGGGCTCCAGTTTCTCCATAACCTCGCCAGCATTTGTTGTTTGCTGTTCTGTTAAATTTTGCTAGTCTTACTAGTGTGAGATGATATCTCAGTCCTTAGTTTTTTGAAGCGAGGGTTACAAGTCCTCTTCACTTGCAGCAAGCAAGGTTTTGTTTTCTATAACAGAGATTGTTGATGAGTTGTCTTCCAATCCTGATGCCACATTTCTGTTTACAGGGTCCAGTTTCATGAATATTTGCTCTGCAAACAGATTGAATATATGGAGAAAGGATACTTCCTTGACACACACCTTTCCTGATTTTAAATCATGTAGTGTTCCATCGCTCCTTTTGTACAACAGCTTCTTGATCTGTGTATAGATTTTTGTAAGCATAAAAAAATGACTTCATCTTACTTCTTGAATATCCCAAAGGTTTCCTGATAATGTCTTATTTTACTGTAATATTAACAAGGAGACTTAGAAGTTATAAATCTCAGTTATATTGAGTCCTTAACTTATGATGCATTAGAACTTTGGCTAATCATATTTCTGTGCATTAATGATTATTGTTGCTGTAGTGCATTGTAAAATTGGAACCAGTTCACAGGTGACCCTCCAGTGAGTTTTCAGAGCAATAAATCACATGGGAATGGAGTGCCCATCTTTCATTTGTGGAGTTCTTGGTGGATTTGAACCATGTACCTTTGCTTTGACAGCACAATTCTTTACTACTAAGCCGCCAGAGCCTATCTTATCACTTATTAAGATGCCTTTATGCATATCTTGTTGCTGTTGTTATTTACTGCCAAGGTCCATGTAACTCTTAGTCTCTATGCTCAATATCTCTGTACACTGTCCTATTCTGAGTCTATCACCCTGTCTCCAAAACACTTACCCCAATTATTCCAGTTACTGTGTCAGTTCATCTCCTACAGGCCCTTTCTCTCTTGTACTCGCTTTCTACACAGCCAAGCATATGCCCTTCTGCAAGGAATGGTCCTTCTGGTAAAATGGCCAAAATATGCCAGATGGAGCTTTCCTCCACAGAGGAACTTGGTTTCACCTTCTCTAGGAAAAACACATCTGTTCTCTTGGAAGTCCACGGAATGATCAAAACTCTTTTCCAGTACCACAGCTCAAAAGTCTCTATTCTTCTTGTGTCATCCTTGGTCATGTTTAACAAGTTATTGTGAAGACCAATTAGCTGGGTAACCAAGAAGGGTCTTTCATCTGCCATTTTGGGTAAAATACTTCTCTGTCAGATATTGTTCTAACGCTGAGTATGAACAATAGATCACACTTAGATTAGACTAACAGATATGGCACCGAAGGCTGAGTCATACTGGGAAATACCAAGGATGAGAAAAAGGTTGCTAAAACCACTAATGATTGGAATGTAGAATGTGAGAAGTTTGAATGTAGGAAAATTGGACATTGTTAAGGAAGAAATGGGACATGTAAATTTTGACATAACTAGATATAGACAAAATGAGATGGATTGGCCTGGGACATTTTGAATCAGATAATCACATGATCTACAGCACTGGAAATGAAAACGTGAGGAATAATGGGGTTATGTTCATAGCGAAAAAAATTACAGATCCTCTTGAAATACAGTGTTGTGAGTAACAGGGTAATATACATGTATATTTTATCATTATTAATTATGAAGCAGGAGTGCAATTCACTTCCTAAATATCATGCCTCTGGAAACTCTATGAACTTTGATAAATGTCGATAGTTGTGGAGTTTGGTCATATGAGTCGTGCTCAACTTGAAGGCAACCAACATCATCAACAACTACATACAGTGTTTTGAGTATTTGTTCTGATGTTATCATTCCCAAACATTTAATCTCAGATGTTTATATGCAGATGTGTAATGTTATGGTTTATGGCTCAAATGTTGCCATGGGACAGGTTGTTATGACAAGAAGTTAAAATGAACTCTAAGTGTAAGTCAAGGATTATTTGTACTATGTTCTTATATTAAAACCAGAGAAATACTGAAGATGATGGTGATAATTTGACTTATTCTGGTTTACACAGCTAGAGAATAGAGTTGACATCCAGAGTCAATATTCTCTATTTGTAACATTGTGAAGATTTGGCAAGGGGAAAAACTAATAAGTAGTTTTAAGCACAATGATAAGTTTATGAGATTCCACTCCAGAACAACAGGTATTTACCCTGTTTAGACAGCTATGAACTTACCCAAATAAACCTCTTCAACCAAACTGAAAATTGCAATCAGTTATTGCCATGTCAACTCCTCTCTTGTTAAATTTTCCCCCTTTGTTATATTTCAAGTTACTTAATCAGATTTTATCATTGGGCTAGTTTCTCACTTCCTTCATTCCTCAATGATAAAGTACTCTTATCATTTACTGTTTTTCCTATCTTACAACTTGTTGTTATTATGTTGTACCTTTAAGTGAAAATGGGCCCATAGCTGATCCTTCAGTGGGTTTTTAGAGGCAGTAAATCACTGGAGGAGTTTCCCATCTTTCTCTCAGGAAGCGAGGGTTAGATTTGAAATGTGTGCTTTTGAGTTGGCAATTCAATTTCTAAGCTTGTAGAATTTACATAAATGTTCATAGGATTTGCTCCACATCATACCTTGATGTTTTGTCCCTAGAGAACACTTATCCTTCTACTATGCCACTGCTTCCTACTATCAGCTACAATATGCTTATTTTACCTTCTTTAACAATTCTACTTTTCTCCTTAATCTCATTCTAATCAACCTTTCCACCTCACTTCTCTTAAGTCATTGGAACCATCAGGTAGGATCTATAAAACCCACAATACATACTCATCAATATTTATTGCATCTGTTCCTCACATACAAGTGCCTAACTGATCAACCCTCTCAAAAGTTTGAGGTCATATGGATGTTGCTTTGAAAGAAATGGAGAGAGAGAGAATCTCACAAAGTGACGGTGGAAGAACCCTGTGTCAGAGTACTTCCTCTTCAATTTTTATGATCCTTGAAGCCCAGGGAAGTCATATTAACATAGATTACATATACTTTTTGGATTTTTAAATGAGATTCTCTGCTCTCCATTTATGTTAACTCAAATCACAACACTGCCTCACTCTATGCATATCAAAAACAACACCAACAACAAAGCACCACCCCAAAACCAAACCCTTGCCAAAGTCAAGTCTAACTTTAGTAAGCGTCCAATGTGTTTCCAAGGATGTGAAGCTCTAAAGAGGAGAATATCTGTCTTTTTTCAATGCAGTGACAGACAGATTCTAATTACCCACCATTCTCTTACTAGTTCATAGTAATGCACTATGACTCCAGGACTCTACTTATAAAAGAACCCAGTTCAACTCACTGTTGTTACATTCTATACATGCACTCAATTCCACTCATTGCTGGCAACTGAATTGACTCATAACTGACCGTGTGTTGTATTTCTGAGGGTATCATCATCCAGTGGCTCCATGTTAAAAACATGGGCAATTTCCTCCCATAGGACTGTAAAGCCTCAGAAGTACAATGGAGAAGCACAGCCTTTGTATCAGCAGTTCAAGTCCCTATGGTGTAAGCCACCAGAGCCCTTTTTCTTTGTAGGCTCAAATTAATGGTGTCTTCAGAGGTGAGAGACTGGATAATGATGGGCAAGGTCTAATGGTGATTGGTTTTATAAAACACAATGCATAAGAATGATTGTATGAAACAGTATGAATAAAAAATAGTGTGAAATCACACACACACACACACACACACACACACACACACACGAAAACAAACCTCCCCCAAAACCACAAGAAAAAAAAGTACTTCTTCTTCCTCTTTTGCCCTTACTCATAAAGATTCATTGTCACAGAGGGTGGTAGTTGCAAATATTTACTTTCATAGGGGATAAATGATAATAAAACAAAGCAATAAAACTTGATGTTGGTTAGAATAATTCAAGTACATATTATCTCGCCATGTATGACAACAAAATAAGCAAAGTCCAGTGGTTCAGACTTATAATTAGGCAACAAATGAAGTCTGTCATTCACAGCTACTTAGAGCTGCCATAAGGGTAGAAAATTCAGCCTCTCTTGTTCATTCATTATCTAGCTTTTGAAAGTCATGATTGCAGCCCCTCTGAGGTTGTTCATCCTCCTTGACAGTGAGTGATGCACTATTCTTACCTGAGCAGATGACGCCTGCATCCTCAGTGTGCCTACAGTTGTTCTTTCCCCAACCCTGAGATGGGCACTCCCACACGTGGGTCTCTGTTCCTCTGCATTTCAGGTCATCTAGCCAGATAGGCCCTGATCCCACACCAGACGTATCACTATACGTAATATCAAGTGCCTGTCCACAGTCTAGCTGTTTGCAGACCACCTGGCCATCCATCATGTCCCAGTTGTCATCACAGATGGTGCCCCAAGATCCTTGGTAAAAGATCTCCACTCTCCCAGCACAGCGACTCTTTCCACCCACAAGGCGGAGTTGGATGTTCTCTGAAGAAGAGAAAATCATGTTATTAGGGATGTTTATGTAGAAACGTGAGAGGCTATATTTTGTTGAGGACCTTATCTGTGCAGCTGACAGCACTCTCTCCTAATGGTACATAGTCCCCTGAGTCATAAACAAAGACTTTGTACCTGAGTAAATGCTGAGTCTAGCTTTCTGTGGGAAAAATATGTCAGAATGTCAGATTGATTGAAAAATAGTAAAAGGAATAGTAATAGTAAGGCCTTAGCACTGTTCATACATAGAGTTTCCGGAGGCAAGCCATTTTGAGGTGGATGCCGCTCCTGCTTCCAGCTTGTTTTAGTCGGGAAGCTCCAGCCAACACTGTCCACCATGGGTGCCCATCACCACGATTGGCACATCACTGTTACAGACTTCAGCATCACGGCAACCACGAGTTACCTCTGTACAGCAACACACAGACCAGTGTTATACCACCTCTGGCTTGTTAATAGTAATAGTAATTGAAAAATAGTAAATGGAATTTAATATTTGTCTAAAGAATGGAAGTTGTTATATAGGTCTTACCAATGTTAACCTTGGTAAATTCTTAAAAGGACATAGGAGAAACGTCTGAATCGTTACTCTGAAAAAGTAGCAGTGGCTTGCTTTGAATGAGAAGAATCATTCATGAGAAGACTTAGTTATTGAGTCATGGAGTTCCTGTCAAAGGCCAGCCGATAGATATACTTCTTATAAATAACAAACACCATGCCAGTGAGGTAGGAGATAGAATCCACTGACATGGAAGTTAGGAAAAAGAGTGTAGAATCAGGGTCTGGGCTGCTCATCACAAACCTCAGGTAGCAGCCATAAATCCACAATCAAATTTGTTCTTCATGCCGCCATTCAGAACTAAATAGTGAATGGGCCATTTGACAGATCATAGCTCACCAGATAACTTCGCTTATCATTCTACGCTTCCAACTCCATATCAGTTTAACTTACTTTTAAATAATGTGCTCCTTAGAACTTACAACTTTTACTTCCATAATGAGTAGCAATATCTCAGTCACAAAAAGGCAAATAATATATAATGCCACTGCTATAAAAAAGGACTGACAAGGCAATTAGGGGGAAAACAAGAAAAGAGGGGATAAATATTGTACACGGCATTGAAACAGATGAGGGAGAGAACTGTATAAAAGGAATATATCATTAGGTATTATTGGTATGACAAGAGCCCAGAATAAGAGCTGTGTAGTAAAGTTGTCTGGGGAGGGGACTTTATAACAATGAAAGAACTTTTTTTTTTTTCTAAAGAAAAAGGCAAACTGGGGAGGTGGGGGGAGAGGGCAGGGAGGAAAATGTGCAACAATGAATGAATGGGAATCCATGTGTGTTATAAATTTAACAATTAAATCTCAATTAAAAATGGAGAGATGAAGGGAAAAAAGAGTAGGAATGGTAACAATAATATGATATTTCTATAGGTTAAACTAAGAAAGCTAGTTAATGTAAAATTATTTAAATATTTGTAGTTAAAACATTGACTAAATGTTAAAATTTCAAGAAATGGATATTTTTTTAAGACTTTACCCAAACTCTACATTTTCTTTTTATCTTATGAAGGTTTTTTCACTTTTCAATTTTTTAATGCTTTTGGGTTTTGGGTCTCTTTATTGTTTTTTATGTAATCATTCATATATCTTGTGTATCTATCATGTACTTTTTAAATTTAATCACTCATATACATTGTGTTTTACATAATTATTTACTATTGATCATGTCCTTTTTTTATTCTATGAGCTGTTGTTATATCTAAAATCAAATAAAAGAATATCTTAACTCCAAGCAAGTACCAATGTCTGAGAGTCTAGGCATAAGAATGGCTGATGACGTCTTTTGGCATGAGGAGTTCATTATAAACTTAGTTACATGTGTCCAGTATAATGAAACTGAGAATCAATATCACTATAAATATGTTATCTATCTTCAACTATTTGCCTAATAGTAAATCAAAGAAGGCAAGACATAAAAATATTTAGTGTAACACTTTAGAAACTGAGTGGAGAGAACTATTTAAAAGTCATATGTGGTTAGGTATTATTGACATGACAGGAGTCCAGAATGAAGGCTGCGTAGTGGAGTGGACTTGGGGGAAGGGATTGTATAACAATGAAAGAATTTTTCTTTTACTTTTCAAAGAGAAGAGTGAACTGGGGAGGGGAAGAGGTGAGCAGGGGGAAAAGTGCAACAATGAACGAATGGAAATGCAAAGTTTCTGTAAATTTTCATTAAAAATAATAACAATAAAAGGAAAAAAAAAGAAACCGAGTGGATATTTCTTTACTCTTTGATTGTTGAGCAACAAAGAGAAGTCATTCTCAATTGAAGCTCATGATATACAATGACACGAGAAGAGAGGTGAACAGAAGACAGAATTAGTCACTTGGAAGTCAGATAAATGGAATATTTCAAAACAAAAAAAAAATAACAAAAATGGAATAAAGAACAAAGGATAAGTGGTATTTTAAATATGCTCAAAAAACTTAATACAAAGACCTGGAGGAAATTAAAGCAGAAAAGAGAAAAAGGGGGAGAAAACGAAAGAGATACTGTAAGGGAATTTTAAGAATGGATGTAAGATATTAACTCTGATATTCAAGGAGTTCATAGAACACTGGGAAGAATATAGAAACATCCATACTATGACATCTACACTAGTTCAGCAAGTAGTCTATTATCAAGAGTCGGTGGTACTGAACAAACACACGCAAGTTAGACTGAAAGCATTGACAACAAATAAAGCCTGGGGAATTGACAGAATATCAATTGAGTTGCTTCAAAAAACAGATGCAGCCAGGCATGTGGTCCCTAGTCTAACCCATGAAATATTGAAGACCTTGTCAACTGACTGGAAGAGATTCCATTTTTGTCCTATTAAGACACACACACACACATGGGAATGCAACAAAATGAATACCTTGTAAAATAATATCATTCATGCCACATTCAAGAAATATCTTGTTGAAGATGTTAAAAACAGTTTAAGAAGTACGTCAGCACAAAACTACTACAAGTTCCAGTTCCATTCAGAAGAGACTGTGGAAGTAGGAGTGTCCTTACTGACATTGATTGGATCTTGAATGGAAGCAGAGAATACCACAACGTTGTTTACTTGTGAGTATGAACTATGTAAATATATTAGACCAGGAGAATCATAACAAATTATGGATAACATTGAGAAGGACAGGAATTCTAGAACACTTAATTATGTTTATGTAATATGTGCATAGAATAAGAAATAGTATTTTGAACAGGATGAGGGAATATAACATGGTTTAAAATCAAGGAAGGCATACATCAGATTAGAGCCCTTCAGTATATGTATACAATCTGTGTGCCGAACAAATAATCTGAGAAGCTAGATTATGTATATGAAAATGTGGCATCAGAGTCACTAACAATATACAGTATGCAAATGAAAAAAACCTTGCTTGTCAAAAATGAAGAAGACTTGGAGGACTTAGTAATCAAGATCAAATACTACAGTATGAATATGACCTTGAAAAGAAGATAACAAAAATCTTCACAACTAGACCATTAAACAACATCATGGTAAATGGAGAAAAGTTTGAAATTGCCCAGGATTTAATTTACTTAGATCTGCAATCACCATTGATGGACACAGTAGTCGAGAAACTAAGTGATAGATTTTATAAATTTGTTGTCAAGGACCTCTTCAAGCTGTTAAAGAGCAAGCATGTACAACCACAAACAAATGGACTGAGAAATGATACATTCACAAAATGGAATACTACGCAGCAAATACTTTGTAAATTATCACCTAACTTGGGAGCGAGTGGAGAGCATTATGCTGACTGAACTGACTCAGTCCCACAAGGATAAATATTGTACAAAGCCATTATTGTAGAATGAGTATGAGGATCCAGGACGGGTGGAAGAGGCTGGACACAGAGGATGTGGGTGTACAGGGTAAAGGGGGACTAACCATTGGGTTGTACAATTTGATGGGTAGGGGGTGAGGGAAATTGAAAGAATTTGTTCCAATTTGCATTTGAGTTTTGTAAATAAACTATTGTGGGGGTGGGGGAAGAGCTAGGGTGTCAATTTAAAGACTAAAGTGTGCCCCACCCAGGTTATGTATGATATTTCCAATTCTTTATGTGCCTCTGATGGGGGAAGGATTAATGCTTTGAACTTGTGCTGTTGTTGAAGCATTTTGCAAATGCCATAAACTCCTAAGAGTAAGAATAGATGTGCCTTGGAGGATGTGCAGCCAGAATATTCCTCTCTAGAAAAAGATGATGAAATTTTCATGAAATTTGTAAAATGTTTCAACAACTTTGTCTCATATATTTTAAGTAGGTTATTAAGAAGATTCTGTCTGTGGAGAATTTTCAGTTTGTTGAATTATTTGTTTAGGGAATGGGAAAAATTATGGATATATTTAAATCAACTGGTCAGTCTTATAATTTTCTTGGCTAGTGAGCACATCCAGAGCTTCATCTGTTGCTTGAAACATGTCATTGATTTTCTGTAGATTCCTGGGGCCTTATTTTTCCCACGTCTTTACTGAAACTTGAATCTCTTCTTTCATTATCATTGGTTCATACCTGTGCTGCTTCTTGGAATGGTTCAGTGTTGATCAATTCTGCTTGGTACAGTCACTCATTATATATTCTTTCCAACTTCTTTTGCTGCTTCCTGCATCATTAAATTTTTTTCCCATAGAATGGTTCAGTAATAGGAAGCTTGAAATTGTTTTTGAATTCTTTCAGCTGGACAAATACTGAGCTTATTCTTCCTTTTGGTTTTCTAACTCCAGTTCTTTGAAAGTTTTAGAAATAGTAAAAACTGAAAAATTGTTGATATTTAAGAAATAAGTGAGGGTTGCTTCTATATGCACATTAGTAGCCTGTGATGTAGGCCACACATGAAGAAAATGTAGAAAAGTAGACATTTATGAACGATAAGCAGATATGACTTAGCATTCCATAATTCTCCTTTTTAATGTTTTCACTGGAATTGGAATGCAGGTTGATATCTATCTTTTCAATGTTTTCACTGGAATTGGAATGCAGTTTCCTCAAGATTAAATGTACCTCTCCTTAAAGTGACAACTGGTAAAGTCTTAGGTACATTCAGAAGCACAAGGTTCTTTCTAAATACTAGACCTCAGAGGATGTCTCAGAATCTTTGAGTGGTACAAGTGGTTAATACTGTGCTCTGCTGTCTAAAACAGATTGTAAGTTCAAGTCCATGCAAACATGTCTTGGTAGAAGGATCCAGTATTTTCCTTCTAAGTGATCAACCATGGAAAACAGTACACAATAAGCTTCTATTCTGAGACACTGTGTCACCAAGAGTCTGAAGTGACTCACAGGAGGTCAGCAAGAAGCTCAAGTGCCTCACTGGAGCAGGGAAAAGGGAGAGGTATTAGGACTGTAGAGCCCTTTACTTCCTCTCTCAGAATGGCTTCTGAGAGAATCCAATCACAGAAAACAGTAGATGTGTTTTTTTCCTCTCTGTGAAACTACTCTACCCCCTTTTTTCCAGGAATAATTACTGAGACCCCAGCCCACTTCTCTATGTTGGAGGAAACATCTATAAGCATTCCCTTCCCAAGTCCATTGTGTTGCTGTTGTTATGTGCCATTGAGTCACCTGCAACTCATGGCGACTCTATGTACAACTTCCCTAAACCCTACTCTATCCTGTGCCAGTCTCACTGTCTCCCACACAGCCACTCCGATTACCTGAGTCACTGAATCAATCCACCTCATAGAGGGTCTTCCTCTAAGTCTCTTGTAAGAAAGTATAAAATTCCCCTCTAACTCTTAGTGAGGGCTGGTCTTCAGCTTGAAAGGTAGCCGGGCAGTTTCTTCTCAATAAACTGTCTTTCTTGGCCTACACTGGGTTCTGTCCTTCCTCGGCAACCTTACAAGAGGCACATCATGAAATCTGCAATATAGATTCTGTGATGTTTCAACTCTAATGTCAGTGAATTCAAAGTTTTATAAATCAACTGTTACTCCTAGCGTTCACATCAGATTTCTATGCTGTACAATAGGGTTGAAGGGTCATCAGCTCAAAGGGAAGGAAGGGAAACATCACAGGTAGGAAGATAAAGTCTGCCAAGAATTCAGTACTGAGGAAAGATGCAAGATCTGTGGGTTTGTAAAATAAAAAAAATTATATATATAAAAGGAAACCCAAAGTCAAGCTCAGAGTGCAGGTGCAGGGTTCTCTAGAATATAACTATATAGTTTATGATTGAAGGGCTTCCTCCATAATCAGCATGATTCTCTATGTGTTCATAACCCATATATACCATCACTACCACCTCTGTTACCAAATACAGGAGCTTAAGTAAGTTAGAGGGTGTGAGCTTTATGATTTTGTAGCTATGAAATTGTTGTCCCTTAGAGAGTAGTATTTACATTCACACATTTAAGACTTCAAATACTCTTTGGATTCTCTAGGCCCTTTGTTTAGTGTATTGACTCTTTGTTGAATGTATTCTTTCTCTCTATACACATGCATGACCATATGTATTTACAAACACACTCACACACACACACACACGTATGTGATGTTCTCTCTCCTACACACATATATACGTTTTGTAAATATACATACTTATGTATATATAGTCCTGAAAAGGGTTAAACTGGGTGGCTCCTTGGAGGCAAGGATTCTGAGGCTCCGTCTAACATACTTTGGACATGTTGTGAGGAGAGACCGGTCCTTG
>NW_006400005.1:2157982-2166085 GCF_000299155.1 Elephantulus edwardii
TTGAAAAACAAGGAACTCATGCAATATTATTCAAAATGGGTGACCCTGGAGGACATTATGCTGAGTGAAGTATCTCAGTCACAAAAGGACAAATATTGCATGGTACCACAGTAGTAAAGCAGGACTGACCTTGGGCTTGGGAGGAGACTGAGATGGATGGGTTTGCTAATGCATACTGCATTGAAACGGATGAGGGAAAAAACTGTTTAAGAGGGAAAATTATTAGGTGTTTTTTTCATGACAAGAGTCCAGAGCGAAGTCTGTATGGTGGAATGGACTTTGGGGGGAGGAGTTGTAAAACAATGAAATAATTTTTCTTTTACTTTTCCAAGAGGGTAGTGTACTAGGGGGGAGGGCTGGGAGGGGAGAAAAGTGCAACAATGAGTGAATGGAAATCCAAAGTCTCTGTAAATTTTCATTGAAATTAATAATAAAATGTTTTCAAAAAAGAACCAAATATATTGAGAGTTAAAAGAAAGATGGGTAGTCTCCTCCTGTAAGAATTTACAGCCGTGGGAATCCAGTGGAGGGTCAGTAGGGGTCAGAATCAACTTGATGGCATTGGCTAAGTAGCATACAAATCAATTAATCCGTTTTCTTTAAATGTAATAAAAAAGTAAAACTCATTGGTATTGGCTCATAGTGACCCTCTCACTATAGGAGTGAGTAGAACTGCTTTCTAAGATCTGCAGGGCTGTAAGTCTTTTATAAACTGTCACATATTTCTTCTGCAAAGCAGCTGGTTGGTTTGAACTGTTGACCTATGGGTTAGCAGTGGAGCATTTAGCCACTATGCCACCAGGACTCTAAATATAGGCCAGTAGTATATCCAAATATAGATGTCTATCCAGGTCAGAAAGATTACTTAGTTTATTAGTAGAGAGATGAAAACAAATGTAAACTAACCAAACAGCTTTCCTTTTATATTTCACACAGCTTAACAGATTTATTTTCCTTATCCATTTCTGTTTTGTAATATATTGAAGCTTAAGTCTTCTATCTTTTTTTCCTCCAGGAGGAAAGGGGGAGGGGGTGGAGAATGGATATGTTTTACACCCTAGTATTAAAAAGAAAAGGATGCTGAAATGAGCTAGGGCACTTAGTTTGGATATTAAATTTTTGGTCAGAGTAAAGAGATTTGACAGTGAAATTCTTCTTGATCATTACAGTTTTCATTACAAAGTAATTTGGAAAAATGAAGTGGAGTTTTCTTATATTTAGTTTGGAGATTTCAATTTCTAGATGTCTTTGTAACTTAGCTTTGATTTATAGCTGTCTATGTAAATTAATTCTGGTGGCTTACTGGGTAGGGAGTTATGCTGTCAACCCAAAGGTGGGGGTTTAAATCTACTAGCTGCTTTTTAGGGAAAAGAGATATAATCTTTTCCTTTGTGATTTACAGCAGCTGAAAACCGCTGGAGAGTCAGCACTGATCTGGTTCTGACTCAACAGTGATACATTCAAAGTTTTTTAAAAAAAATTTTGAAATATAATTTAGGCAACATTTAGTTACCTGATATATTAAAAGCCTGATGCTAGCATCAAAAATACATTAATCTCAATCTTACTCTAGAAGGGAATCCAAAAATACCTGTTGAGTAGAAAATATGGCTGATAATATTTTGAATGACATATCTACCATATGCCGCATACGTAAAGATGTTGGGAGGGTAAGAGGCATAGTCCTAGGCCACACAGAAATCTGCTTTTCCTCGTAAGGCAGTAAATTTTGAAAAAGATTGTGCATGTACTTTGGGAAAAATCCAAAATAGAAAGCAGTACAAAATAGTGCATACTTAAGTGCCAAAATGAATGTTAATTATAATGAGAACTGAAGTGTCTCTTACCCTTATTTCTTTACTTTTGTTTCATAAAGATTTGGTGTCTCATTTTTTTAAAAGGAAAATGCAGGTTTACTACAGAGTTCACATACATTGTTTTTCACACTGGATCTTCCCTATTTCCTTCACCACCACCACCACCACCACCATCCAGTTAGTTGTACAACCCTATGATTAACCCCCACCCCCAATCCTCACCCCTCCGCTCCCTCTCTTACCCCCTTAGATCCTCCTCTCATTCTACAGTAATGGTTCTATGTAGTATTTGTACTTATGGGACAGAGTTAGTTTACTTAGCATGATGCTCTCCAGTCCTTCCCAAGTTAGATAATAATTTACAAAATCCTTGCTCCTGAGTGCTGCATAGTATTCCATCATGTGAATGTACAATCATTTCTCATTCCATTCCATTGTGGTTGAATATTTGGGCTGTTTCCATGTTCTTGTGGTAGTAAAAAAAATGCTACTTTTCAATCTTCATTTGACTTGCAGGTTTATGTTTTCCCACAGGTTTGGCTTTTTACCTTGTGTTCCTTTTATTTTGTCTGTAGTTCTTGATGGATCTCAGATATACATTCATGCTTTCAGCCATGCTTAAATGCAAGTAAATCTAAATCTCTGTTCACTCATTGCTGTTGCGTCAGAACTGACTCATAGCTGACCCTCCGGTGAGTTTTAGAGGCTGTAAATGAGATGGGAGAAAGTTACCGTCTTTCTGCTGTAGATCCAGTGGGTTTATGAACTTAAGACGAGGCCATGTTTCTGGGTTCTCAGTGCAGTTTCCTAGGGACTGCACCACCAGTATTGCTGTATAGGATTTTTTCTACCAGACTCTGGATTAATATACCTAACCACCTGTTAGGGATGTGCTTGTGATCCCAAACCACATGAATTGAATCCACCAGCTGTTCTGTGGGAGAAAGGTGGACAGTCTTCTCCCACCTGAGTTACTGCCTTTGAAAACCTACTGGAAGGTCAGTTTTTAGTTGATTCAAATTTGATGGTACTCAACCACCACCACCACCTCTTCAGTGTCAGTATTTAGATGTCCTATGGAACAAAACAGAGCTCCAGTGGCCTAGTGGTAAAAAACTGGACTGCAGCCCCAAAGGCACATGGTTTGATCCAACAGCTACTCTGCAGGAGAAAGATGAGAAGGAGAAGTAATCTCCTCTTATGCTCTTTACTGCCTTTGAAAGACTAGGATAATAATTGGACAGAAAATTACTATTACACTGGAATATATGAAGGAAAGAACTGTTTAAAAGGAATATCTGATTAGTCATTATATGTACAACAATAAGAGGTATATTGCAAAGAGGATTTGGGGGAGGTAGTTGTGCAACAATTAATGAATAGAAAAATAACACAGAAAAGTGAACTGGGGGAGGAGGAAGAGAAGGAGAAAAGGTAAAAATGTGCAAAAATGAATAAATGAAAATCTAACTTTTCTGTAAACTTTCATTAAAACTACAATTAAAATAAATTTAAAAAAATGAAAAAAGAAAATCTACTGGAGGGTTAGCTGTAGGTTGCTTCTAAATCTACAGTACATGGTGGCAATGTTGGGGAAAAGAAAACACAGTAAAGTCATTTGTCATGGAGTTGAGTCTAACTCCTGTTGACCTGTAGATTTGATGTGTTGGTTATTTTTTTTGCAGGGGGGGCGGGAAGATTTTTCTTTTTGGTTTTGTTTTTTAATAGAAGCAGACTGCTAGGCTTCCTTCCACAGTGATGCTTGGTAGGGTAGAATTACCACTCTTTCAGTAAATAATGTTGCTGATTACCTTTGAGTTGAGCACAACTCCTAGTGACCCTATGGACAAAGGACCTGGAGCCTTTCTATAACTACCGATGTTTATGAAAGTTTATGAGTTTCTGGAGGCATGTCATTTAAGAAGTGGATAATGAGCACTAAGTATTTTCTTCACCCAGGGACCTTCTACTGTCCTATAAGCACTTGCAGTGTATTGGAATGCAACACAAATTCCTTGATTTCTCTGCACAATATTTCCTCTGTATTTTCTGTCTTTGTGGGTAGCATCGTCATCGCCGCTCTCCATTTAATCTGTTATCAAATCCTGCAGATTCGATCATCTTGGATGCTTTTGAGAGTCTCCTTTGTATCCACTTATGTTGTCATGATCTTAATGTAGGTAGTCATCTCACCCCAGGGGCTTTCTTCATAGCCTTTGTTTCCTGGTCACCAGTCGGTTTTTTCCTGCTGTAAGCTTCACCCTGCTGCCACAAGAACCTTTTACAAATTCATCTGTTCAGGTCCTTTCAGTGCAACCCTTTTGCTTTCAGTTTAAAGATAAGTACAATAATCTGGGTCTTGCTCATTATTTGTGTTTGCTGGTCTATGAACATGCTGCCACAGTCTCACCGAACTAGCTTTGGAAGTATCATTGCTACTTCACAACTTGATGACTTTGTGGTACTTATTCTTCTGTCAGAAATTTTCTTTATAATTAAACTGATTTTTACCTAGCTGCTGAAATTAGCACAAGTGATGCTTTGTTTGACTCATTTTCTCAGGTTTCCCAGACTAGTTGTGATATTTGTACTCTGCCCATCTTTTTCACTGGATATTCTCCCCACACAGCTTCTGAGAATGGGGTCATTTTTATTTCTCATATAAGCACAGTCTCTCTGTCATTGCCATTAATAGCTGACCTTCCAGCAGGTTTTTAGAGACTGTAAATTACATGGAAGGAGATTGCCCATCTTTCTACTTAAAGTAGCTGGTGGACTTGAACTACCAGAAAAGTGCTACATTTGGGTTTGGGAGTGCAACTCCCTCTAGACTGTGCCACTGGATCTCCCCTAAGCACAGTGCCAGGATTATAACGGAAACATAATACATGTTGAGGTGGAGTTTGGGTGGTTGGTTTGTTTTTTTTTTTTTTTTAAATTTTGCTTTTAAATCTGTGCCTGAATGAACAGTGAACTGGTAGATCAATCTAAGATTGCTCCAGATGGATTAATAGGTTGGTAGAGTGTAATGGTTATTTTAACCATGTGCTTTCTGTCAGCAAAGATATGAAAGCAAAGAATGAGCTGGGTGTTTTGACTAGTGAGAGAAACAGATTGACCAGAATTTATGAGGGAACAAATCCAGTGTTGTTGTTATGTGCTGTAAAGTTGGAATTGGCTCATGGCAGGTTTTCTGAGGCTGTAAATCACATGGGAAGAGATTACCCTCTTTCTCCTAAGGGGAAACTGGGTTTAAACCACATATATTTGAGTTGGCAATGAAACTCCTTACCACTTTTGTTGTTTTTATGTTCCATTGAGTCAGTTAGAACTATGAACATGTTCTGAACCTTGCATGATCCTGAGCCAACCTCAGAGGCAGTAAGTCATACAGAAAGAGATTGCCCATCCTCTCCCAAGGAGCACCTGGTGGATTTGAACTGTTTGCCTTTGGGACTGTAGCACAGCTTCTTAACACTAGGCCAACAGAGTTACCTACATATTTGCTTTCTAATTTGCAGTTTAGAATTAGATCTAAATTGTGTGACCATAATGCATATTACATTGTACTGATTACATTTCTCAGTTGAAACAAAACCAACCTCACAGAGCCTGAGCTACTTAATCCTCTAGAGTTAAGTTCTGAAAAGGGAATAAGCTTACATTAATCATTTTTATATTTCTGCCACTCCTACTTGTGGCTAGTGAATTAACTGCAGGGCTTGTGTATGTGTTTGTTGAATGGGATGGTGTGTGTTCTAGGACAAAGAAACCCTGGTGCTTGATATCTTGCAGGTGGACAGACTTAAGTGGTAAACTGGAGTTTAAGTTAGAAACAATTTAGTCAAGAGGTAGCAAATATTCAGTTTTCAGAAGTTCGCTTGTACCTGGGCAGCATCCCTAATAAATGGCAGAGAATTCAAGAGATTTCTCAGCTTGGTCTTTCAGAATGTCAGCTGATGAGAGTTGCCAATCAATAAAAGAACAAGCATTTTAATGACTAAAGATATATTCCTGTTCTAATTTTAAAAAAAGAAAACTGAGACCGAAAGACAGTTTCAGATTGTCACAGAAAATTAGTGAGAGGGCTCCTGTAAGATTTCAGGGCTTCTAGTTCTTAGTCTAATGATTTTTACCCCCACTGTCATACTTAACTCTGCATGATCCCTTTTTAACTACCCACAAATTGGAATAATTGTCTTTTTAAAAAAATTTTTATTTGATTTGCCTACTCTATAAATTGCATTCTATCATGGGAAACTCCTAGGGAATCTCTAATCACTTTGTTGATTTTGTACTTGGTTATATTGAATATTATTTGAATTAACTGCATCATCACCAGGAGTTAAGACATATTTTATTTAAACATTGCTTTTGCAGTGATACTTGTTGCAAGTTAAATTTAAGCTTTATCAAATGTGATACTTTTCTTTTTTATTTTAGCTGCTTCTCTGAAAGATACATATTTCAATGTGTATTATTTGTTGCTGTAAAAAGCTTTTCTTAGTAGGCGTTTTAATGACATACATAGTAAAATTATGTCTTGTTTCTTTACTTAGAAAAGTTATTTGGATATTTTTCCCTGTAAAGAGAAGAAATTTTCTTGGTTTTCCCTTATATGAAAATTTACTTTCTGATTATTGATCAGTGAATGATCTAAGAAATAACAATTAGAGACTTATATCCATAAACTAATTCTCTGCATTAACACCCTGATATCGTACACTCACACTCCTGAATAATTAAAACTTATTTCTATAAAATATTTTAAGAAAAATTAATTTTATCTTATTTACCAAAGATACTTTGCATGGTGCTGAATAAGTCAGATAAAAAAGAGGAAGACTACATTTCCATTAATAAGAAGTTCTAGAATACACAAACCAATTTATGGTGCTACAAGTCAGATTGATAGTTGCTTCTGTGGTGGGTTTGGTGAGAGTTTATTGTACTTGCTAGGTGTGATGGAGCCAACTGTGACTCACTGTACCCCTGTGAACAACAAATCTGAACCTTGACCTATCCTGTGCTATCCTCACAGTCTTTGGCATGCTCAGCCCACTGTGACAGTCACTGTGTCAATCTGTCTTTCTGAGGGGACTCCTTTCTTTCTCTACCTGCTACCTTTCTCTAGCTGCTACCTTCCCCTATATGATGTCTTTTGCCAATGCCTGTCCCCTCCTGACAGCATGCCTAAAGGAGGTGTTTATTTGGAAGAAGGAACTATCTGGAAGGATGAAAGTGTTTTATGTTTTTGTAGGTTTCTGGCCATAACATGCATATATTAGAACTGATCACATGTATATTCAAGATATGTGCATTTAAAAATATGTAAATTTTATTAGTTTTTAGGCTTGAGGTTTTTTTGTGTGTGGTGTTAGGGTTTTTTTTGTTTTGTTGTTGTTTGTTTGTTTTAACCTATCAATACATCATATGCATTGAGAACTAAGAAATAGCTAAAGAATTTGGCTGGTGGCTTTAGAGGAAGCTTTTAATGTGAAGTTATAGGTCAGAATGCTAGAGTAAAATCTTCAGAGTGAGAAAAAGGTGAATAAATATGTATAGTAATATGGTCAGGAAGTCTGGTGAAGAGGGGAGGAGAGATTTAAGATAGGGGGAAGAGATATAAGGGAAAGCTGGAAGGAAGGAAGAGGTATTGTGTGTGTGTGTGTGTGTGTGTGTGTTTTAATGGAATAAAATTATGAATGTTTCAAAGTCAGTGGAGCGAGTACAATGAAGAACATGGTTTGAAGAAAACTAATTTGTTACGGGAAAGACAAGTGAACTTTTCTCTGCTGATTTCTTCATTTACTTATTTATTCTATTAATTTCTTTGTAATATGTCTGAATACTGGTTTTTGGACACTCACTACCATTTTCATGTATATTTTTTTCTTCACCTATTTTATTGATTTTCATATAATCATTCATATACATTGTGTTTCATACAGGTTCATTGTGTTTTATACAATCTAGAATTTGCACTGTGTTTTGTTCATGTACATTATGTACATGTGCTTTATACAGTTATTTATATTCACTGTATTTTATGTAACTAGTTACTATTATATAAAATAATTACTATATAATTAATTTCTACCATTGCCTTGCCTTTTCAAGTTCCAATTGAATCTTTCCTAGTCCTTTACCCTCTCTTCTGCAAACTAACTTTTTCTTTTTTTTTTTTTTCTCTCCTTCCCCCTTTTTGGCCTTCTTCTCCCTTTTCCTTTTTGAACATTTATACACATCATGCTCAACTAGTTATCCTTCTATTTTTTTGCAGCAG
>NW_006400005.1:2166185-2169218 GCF_000299155.1 Elephantulus edwardii
TGTGTATGGAGTGAGGTGTGGGTCTTGCTTGAGTCTTTTGCAGATATTTTTCCAATTTTGCCAACACCATTTGTTAAAAAGGCTGTCGTTCCCCCTCCTTCCCCCTTTTTGGCCTTCTTCTCCCTTTTCCTTTTTGAACATTTATACACATCATGCTCAACTAGTTATCCTTCTATTTTTTTGCAGCAGTGGTCTTATGTAGTATTTGTCCTTATGAGTCTGAGTTATTTCACTCAGAATACTCAAGAAAGAATACAGTTGGAGAATAGAGAATGAGGAAGACAGTTTTAAATGGTAGAGTTAAAATGTGAGAGTGTGAGTTTGCCAAAGAAACATATGATTACTGATCTGTATAGGGGAGGCCATGTCGGACTGCATGAAAGTTGCTTCAGTAGACGATAACATGCAGATAAGAGGGGCCTTTTGGCCCTTGAGATACTAAAGGAAAAGTCTTTACTCTTGTTCAAGGCTGAGTCATTGTAAGGGTTGGTGGGACATTTTCTGTCCCTCCCCCCCACTCTGTGGTAACTTGATCGGAGCTAGAGCTTTATAAACTTTCTCCTCTCCCCTGGCCCTGCCCCCCCCCCCAAGTTGGAATATATGTAAGGCAGCTTATTAAGTTTTCATGTTGAGAAAGAAAGGATATGCCCGTGTCAATAATTAATAATGTATTGCTTTGTGTTTGTTGGTAAATACGCATATACATGAGAACTAAATAAATATATATATTATGTGTGTGTGTGTGTGTGTGTGTGTGTGTATCTAAAACACATGTGTATATACTTGTGGGTTTCCTTCCTACAGGCAATTCCGTCTTCTCAGGTAGTAGAATCAGTCATGTACAATATTTATATGTGGATTTCATCACCAAATGGCTAATGAAATGATGCTTTTCTTTTGCTTACTCAGAGGTCTCCAATGCCACTTAGCTTCACTTACCTAAGTGCTGTGTCTATGTTGAAAGAGAAAGCACTTGGGAGAAAGAGAGAAAGGTTAGGTGAGTAGAAAATTGGGATTATATTAGTTGGAGAGGGTGAGACCAAATTTCTCCTTGGAGGCTAGGATTTTGAAGCTCTGTCTCACATACTTTGGGTGTGTGGCCAGAAGGAACAAAACCTTGGTGAATGACATGCTCAGAAGGATGGAGGGACTGCACAGAAGAGGAAGACGCTGGATGAGATGGATTGATATAGTAACTGGGGCAATGAGGTAGGTGTGTCAGAATCAGTGAGACTGGCTCAGGACAGGGTAGGTATCAGGGCTGTCGTACATAGGGTCACTATGAGTTGCAGATGACTTGACAGTACCTAACAATAATGACAACAACGATGGAAAATTCAAAGGTAAAATTAAAAAGAAGGACATTTTCTTGTTCTTTCAATTCTACTGAAAAAGATACATGAATTTTACCCACATCTACTATTTATCTTCCTATTTTTACAAAAATGATCTTATATTGGCCTTTATGAGACTGAGTTCACTCAGATAATGCTCTCTAGGCTCTGCCATTTTAGGAAGGGGAGCTGGTCTTAGGGACTGAGGGTGAGAAGGGAGACAAAATGAGGTCACAGAGTTTGGTAGGTGAAGAAATAAGGACAGATTTAGGGCAGACCTGAAAATGGGGTAATGGTGGGCTTAAATAAATGGTGATTAATTTTATAAAATAGTGTATGGGAATAATTGTGTGAAACACAATGTGATTGAAAGTGTTTGAAATACAATGCACAGGAACGAAACACAATGTGTATGAATTTTATCTGCAAACAAATATGAAAGAAAAACTTAGAAACAAAAGAGATTTATAATGCTCCCAGACTTCTGAGTTAATGATAAGAATAAATATAGAGTCCACCTGCTCTTACATCAGAGAGAACTCCCACCCCTAAATCTGTGGTAATCAGTAGAGACCTTTTATCTAGGGATAAATTCTACCCAACTTGGGCTTGGCAGGATAAAAGAATAAAAATTAATGATAAGATTAATTTTCCATTATGGTGTGGCTGTCTAAGCCTGACAATCAGTCTTTCAAAGATAGTCAGTGTGTGCATACCTGCTCTTGAGTCTTTGTTAACCTCCTTTAGCAACACAGAATGATGATGTGCAAATCAATACAGACATTATGGTTGATTACAAATTTGAAAATAATCAGGGAACACAAGGATATTTATAAGAGGAAGAACAAACCCCAGAGGGTGTTGGGAGTGGGTATATATAGGACAGATTGTCATTAAGGGCTTTTCTTGGTATAAACCAAGTTTAAAATGAGATTTGGAGGCGTAATGAGACTTACTAGGTACTTTATGAAAAAGATAAAAAAATAAAAGCAAATAGTGGGAGAACTCAGAGAAATACTCTATGATGGGAAACGGTTTGCCTTTTTTCTTTCTTTTTTGAGAAAGCCAGGAGGTCTTGTAGTATAAAGAACCTGGAGATAGAGAAAAGAGGTGAACTAGACAGGCCAGCTAATGCTGTTAGAAAGTATTCCTGACAACCAGGATAAAAAGCAAACCAAACCAACAAACCTAGAATTTTATCTGACTGTCAGCTAGAAGCACTTGTTGTTTTGTTACGTACCATCACATCAGGTCAGAACTGACGCTAGCTGACCCTTCAGTGTGTTTTCAGAAACAGTTAATGGCAAGGGAAGAGATTGCCCATCTTTTACTGACAAAGGAGCTGGCAGATTTGAACCTTGTGCCTTTGGGTTGGGAGTACAACTCTTTATGACTAAGCCATTAAATTTCCATGAAGCACTTGGTGGTTACTTTATATTTTAGATTATTTTTTTCTTATGATTGAGACAGGAAGACATAACTATTTTCATTTGTGTGACATATAATGACAAAATGAATGTAAAATAAGTGTCATTGTTGAAGTTTTTCATTCTATCTGATTCTTATGCACTCTCTCTTGTAGAACATCTGTATCAGTCAAGATGGAAAGAAGGCATATTGAGAAACTGGCGGATTCTGTTCAAACTCATCACTGTAACAGCCTTTGCTCCTATTCTGTGGAAACCATCTGATAAGGGTC
>NW_006400005.1:2169318-2180713 GCF_000299155.1 Elephantulus edwardii
ACACAACATATTATATATACATATATAAATAGGTACACACACATAGACTCACATAAAAATCTCCATAAATTGGCATTCTGTCATCAACATGAAAGAGTCCTGCTGGGCTGTGGGTAAAAGCATCCTGCTGCTAACCAGAAGGTTGGTGGTTTGAACCTACTAGCTGCTCCGAAGGAGAGAGTTGAAGTTGTGTCCTTCGTTGAGGACTTCTAGCCTTGAAGACACTACGGCCAGTTCTACTGTATCCTACAGGGTCACTAGGAAACAGATTTGACTCAGTAGCAGTCAGTAAATCATAAAGGTAAATTTTCCCTCTCCCTTTGCACATACATTATTGGCTTATTCAGTTCACATTTCTGCCTTTTCCTGGGTTGCTCTGTTTACTAGATTGAAAGCACTTGGGGATACACAGTAGAGCATGACATAATTTGTTACAGGTTCTTTACCACACAGGACAGTCTGGTCCCCACAATGTAATAGGAAACACTCGACCATATTATTTTGCCTTGTCTCCCAAACTCATGGTTGAAAAGTAATTTAGATTTCTAACAGATTAGGTCCCCTAGATGCTGCCTCTGAGAAGGAGATTCTTGTACTGAAAGTTTATTTGGGAGTGCTTTCAAGATCAGCATTTGTTCAGGGAGAGAAGGAAAATGTTGGAAAGAAGGAGAGCTTTGGCTGAAATATAAGTGTGGTAAGATCTCAGTCAGCCCCTGGGGACATTTGATGCTATCAATAGTCATTTCTTCATGTCAACCAGTGACTGGATTTAGCCCATATGGGGAGTATGACATGGCGTGCCTTGATGGCACACAACAACAGTCTGAAAAGGGGAGATCTGTTGTTTTAGGGGTAAGGAATCGTGCTGCCAACCCGAAAGCACACAGTTCTAATCCACCAACTTCTGCGCAGGGAAAAGATGGACAATCCTCTCTGTGTGATTTACTGCCTCTGAAAACCCGTAGGAGGGTCAGTCTGAGTTGGTTCCAACTCAACGCACATAACAACACCAACAACAGTCCTAATAAGGGTATCTGGATGGTCCAGTATAGCATTCACTGTATAAGTTTATAAAAACAAAAGTAACTTAGAAACAATGAAATATTTCCTAACTGCCTGACATTATTCTTCACATATTAATTAATGTAATAAGCATAATTTGAGACTTGGTAACAAATATGAGTATTTAACTTAGTTGCCAGAGATATCTAGATTTAGAGACCTATAGACATACCTAGACTTAGAGACCTATAGAAGATTGACAGCTTAATTGTAAACTATCTACAGAAGAGTAGGAGACTCTGCTGACCTGGTAAGAAGTTTTACTGCCAACCCAGACACACAGAGTTCAGAACCATTAGCAGCTCCATGTGAGAAATAGGAACATTCTGCCCCTGTGCTCTTTCCAGCCTCTGAAACCCTGCTGGCTGGCTAGCTGTGAGTTGGTTCTGACTTGATGGAATGTAATAAAACATGACCTGAAAGAATACTTTTAAATACATGCCTGAGAGGCAAGGAATTATGGAGCATAGCCACTTAATTTGCAAGCCATTTTAGATATCTGTTCTACATTTTACTGAATACTTCCTTCTCATGAAACTTTTAGCCTTAGCATGTCTCTCCCCACTGACTTCTTGCAAGTAACACAATCTGTGTGAAACTCCTTACAGTGTTCATCATATGTAGTGATGGGATTTTAATTCTGTGACACAGGATTTGAGGAAACTGTCATGTATGGTGTTTGGAATAGCCTATCCCTCCATTTATGCCACTTCCAAAACCATCCTACTTTTCCCTTGAACTGTGCCCAGTTTATAGCACTAAATCGCAAATTCTCAGAAACAAAATACAGGAGACGATAGCAGTGTATTTCAGAAGGTCTAATCAGAAATTCAATTTAAATATCTCTATTAAATGAAAAGTATTTATTTGATTAAAAAATAATGCAAGTAGTTTGCACCTCTTAGTTGACCAACACAGTAAACCTCTCTCTTATGCACAGAATTTGATGTGGGTAGTTGAATAAGTCTCTTCCTTCTTTGAAGCCATGATGTGTTTTAGCACAGGGTCCCAGCAGCAGAACTCAGGACTGGAGGAGGTGGAAATACCATATATCAGTCCTAATCCTGGGCCATTAGTACCTGTGGGAGAGGAATGAATGTGTACTTGGAGGAATTAAAGCATCCAGGGGGACAATTTCAGAAATTTAAATTGAGATCCTTTGAGTAACTGTATCAGTTACCTGATAAGTAAAGAATTTCCCTATTATCATCTTATTTGAAAAATAAACTCATACCACTTTCTTATAAAAAATATTCCCTGTAAATGTTCATTAAAATTAATAAAATAAAATTTAAAAAAGGAAAAAAAAACCCACAAGGACCAGAAAAAAATATTCCTTTAAACTTTTTTAACATTTTATTGTACTTTAGGTGAAAGTTTACTTGGTAAAGTAGTTCTCCTTTCCATGATTCACATACACCTTGTTCTACAACATGGTTTGCAATCCTTGCACCCATCCGCACTCTCCATTTCTACCCTCATCTCACCACTTAGCTCATTTCCCTACCCCTTTCTGGCTTTATGTCTTAGTATTTAGACATCTGTTACCATTTTGGTCTCATGTAGGTGATTGCTTGAAGAAGACTATCTTGAAAAAGGAAGAATAACTCGTTGAAGATAGGTATTAATATTTAATTAACAGAAGTTGAATCAGAAGAGGCTTTAACATTCAGATCAGTGTTTTTCACCCAGTGCCTATTAGAGTTGTTCTGCTGCTTTCGGAAGGAAGGTTGATTCGCCAAGAAGAATGCATGGTGGGCGGGGTACCAGACATCTAACCTCTGTGCTGCTGCTTCATTCCTGGTAGCTCTGCCTTTATCTTATTTAATATAAAGGTTATATAGGGCTCTTCAGCATAGGAGATCTAGAAACTACACATCTATTCCACCACTTCTCTTTTAGAGTTGAGGCACATTTACTTATCCATGCAACCAGTCCTTTTTAGCACATCTCTGAATAGCAGGCCTTCATTTAGGCTGTAGGATCAAAATCTATGCCCTCCTAGATTTGATGTTCTTGATAGGTCCTAGAGAATGCTAATGGCTTCATCAGCATCAGTATATTATCTAGAAACTTCTCTATATCTCAGCGTTGGCTTATATGACAAGTCAGTAGTTAACTGAGAATATTCTGAAGACAGCTAGAAGATTCTGACATGGAGATGATTACTGGTAAGTGTCTGCATTCATACTGTAGATAGCTTCTATCCTGAGCAAAGATCATAATTTCCCTAACATTATCTAAATTCAAAATGCGGGCCTGTTTGGAATTACCTTCTTTTTCACTTCTATCATCTTATATAGTCTAATTTTTTCCCCCTTAAAGTATAGTATGTTTCTTTTACAACCAATCTTTTCTCCAACAACTAACGTTTGGACGTATAGCTGATAGGTTGTTGTTGTTGATTGCCTTTGAGTTGAGCATGACTCATAGCAAGTCAATGAACAAAAGGCCTGAAGCCTTTCTATAACTATTGACATTTATTAAAGTTCATAGATTTTCCAGAGGCATGTTGTTTAGGAGGTGTATGACACTCCTGCTTCCAAATCTTTCTTAAACTGCGAGCTCCACCAAACACTGTCTACTATGGGCAACTGTTCTGGCATTTGACATGCCAATGGCACAAGGTTCAGCATCACAGCAACCTCAGGTACAGCAAACTGACAGAAGAGTGCTGTACCACTAAGAAGAATGTTCCTTCAAAATATAATAACTACTGACTTAAAATACAAAGGTACACCTACTTATTTATCCTCAGTCTGACTCTTTGAAAGAGTTATTATGGCCACTAAAGCAAAGAAAATAGAAACAAGACGATTTGGATCAAGATCACCGAGCACAAGCAGTAAATATTCCATGGAGCTGGGAAATAAATGGAACTGTTATTTACAACCAGATACTGAAATCCAAGAGATAAGCAAGAGTTTCTCTAATGCAAACTTTTAGCAACTGTAGTTTTTGTTCTTGTTGTTGTGTACCGTTGAGTTGGAACTGTCCCAAAGCTGGCCCTTCAGTAGGTTTTCAGAAGCAGCAAATTGCGTGGGAGGAGGTTTCCCATCTTTTCCCTGCGAATGGCTGGCATGTAGAGGTAAACATAGGATAAAGGTGCCTGTGCATTTCAGAACCAAAGAGATCTGGACTTAAATCCAGGGCCTCACCACTTACTTTGTGATCTTGATGAACTCCTCTCATTCCTGAGTTGCCTCGATTGTGAAGTAGGGTGAGTGGGAGAAATAAGTGAGGGAACAATAGTTATATAATGCACTTAGCACAACTCCTCAGACACAGACAGCGTTAACATATTCTGCCTATAATAATTATTATTATTTTACAGTAGTATGAATATAAATAGTACTATGTACCCAATATCCACATCTTTTTGAGTAAAATGACAGGTGCATCTACACTATGTGAGGGCTGTTCTAGTGTGAAAGTACAGTACTTGCTGTGTTCATATTACAAAAAGGAATTTTAAATCACAATTGAAGCTTTGCTTCTTACATTGTGCTAAGCCAGAATACTCTTATTCATTGTAGTGGTTTCAGCACAATGCAGTTACCTGAGCTTTGGGGATACACAGAAGAAGTTGAGTGCTTTTTGTTGAACTAGGGCAGTATGCCCTATTTTAGCAACACTGTAGAATAGGCTTGCATGACACTAACAGATTTAATTCTTTACTTTTTGTTGTTTTACTAAAGAAACATATTGTATAATCTCAGATAAATGCATAGGGATTTACATATATAATTCGTACTGTCTATATCCAAGGGAGAATATCTTACTTTATGTTTGTAATGTGGAATAAAATATCCAGTTAGGAATGTTCAAACTCTTTTTATGGTAATGATTTACTACATCTTTTTTAAATAGCAGATGTCTACATTTAATCTCTTTAGCATTCCTGAGTAACTTTTCTTAATAAATGCTGAATGAAATGTACAAAATGTCTTCATAAAAGAACTAATTAAGAATATACCTAATGTACACTTATTCCAGTGAATACTTGACATAATACTTATATTTTAATACAGAATTAAGAATAATAAAGATGATTTTCCAATATTTTTAATACCACTGCATCACAGCTTTGCACTTTTGCTTAGATTAAAGGTATAGTAAAAATATGAAAATAATCAAAGGTTTAATAATGTGCTTATTACTGTCAGATTTTAGCTCATGTCATATATACCCTCATAACACCATATATGTATTTCAAATGCATCCTTTCAATTTGAGACAATCAAGTGTAGATAATAAAGGCTTGTGTATTTTTCTACACATGGTGGACCTATGATTATTGGATATGTTTTAAAAAACAGTGAATTTTTCTAAATGATAAATATAAATTTTTCTAAATGATAAAACTTTCAGAATTTTCTTTGTGCTTACTCTAGCCATGGCTTAGAAAAATCATATGATTGACAGTTGGTCCTTTATTTTCCCTCTCAGATTAGAAATTGACACCATCATAGCAAATGTTGCTAAATCTTTTGTGCTCCCAAGTTGTTAATGGGGGCTGGGTGATTTGAAAGGTGGATTCCTGGCTCAAGTTGGCTAGTACTGCTTCTCTGAACTCTGCTCTGTCACTGTTTGGCTTTTACTTTCTGGTTTTATTTCTTTAGGGAAATTTAAATGGCTAATTTGAGCTGAAATTTAGGCACTTCATCTGCTTTCTCTTTTCTGTTTTCTACTCCTCTTCATTACAGGAGATAGAAATATGAGAGCCTCAGTGGGACATTTTCCCAGAAGAGAGAAATGAAACATTTCTTCTTCTGTAGAGTCAGCCATTTCTGGAGAGGAATAGTATCTTGTTTGGGCCTTGGGCTCCATCCTACTGGGAAGCTCATATGCTCTGTGCCATTCCTTCAGGGCTGCTGGAAGGGAGACCTTCTAGCAAAGTTGTACAGGTAGGAGGAAGGAATCGTTTTGGAATAACTTCCTCTCACTGACCTCTCTTTCTGGGAGAGCCAGCCTGTCTGGGAGAAATCAGAACCTCTAGCTTTATGTGGCTGGCTGCATGTAGGGTATTTAATTTAGTTGTAGGCTCTGAGGAGTTACAGACCAAAAAAAACCAAAACAACCCCCCCCAAAAAAAAACCCACCAAAACACCACCCCGTGGATGAGGCAGAACAACACATTTAGAAAGGATTTAGAGGATGCTGCGTTGGCTGCACAGCCGTGGGTGAAGTTTGAGCACCCCTATTATTTTCCCTTCAGTGTGATGTTACAATATGTTTTGTTCAAGCCTAAATGAACCTTTTCATCTGGTAATTAACATTTTTACAGTTTTTCTCTTACCACTATATATTTTTGTTTAGAAAATTAAGACCCAGAGCCAAAGTCAATGAGTAAAATGTTTGTTTTTGCAAAGTGTGTATTTAAGGCACTACGAGATGATTAGAGGGTACAGTGAGAAAGTGGAAAGTAATTTTCCCTCAACTTCCTCACTTTTCCAGATGTCATTATTTTGATCCTACTGTCTTTACAGTTTATTTTATGCTTTCATGTGTTCATAAGTATCTGGAATCACTTTTTGGGTGGCATGGGATAGGACAGGGTTCATATAGACTAACTTGACTTCAGAGGCACCTACCAGCAACAGTTGCTACAATAGCATGAATTGATACATACAGCCATGGAGTATGTTTAGTGACATACCTTTTGTGACATGTATTTTAGTGTTGATTCTGCGTTTATAAAATTTGTGGAGCAAGATGGCATCTAAATCACAAGCTAACTATGAAATTCCTGGATTGTACACTTGAATCCACTTTCTTTCATCCAACCCTCTAGGGTCTGTGAGTTCTCAAGAATATTTAATTAACTTTAATTAATTAATTGCTTAATGAAAGTAATGTTTTGGCTCTGGCTTAGATCAAGAAATACAGAGGTGCACTAAAATTAACAATTATGTGATTCTGTTAAGTTACTGCCGAGCTTATTAAAGTTTCACAAACACTGTTTTTTATGTACATGTCAGAGCTAATTTTTAATTTGTCTGAAATGGTTAGTAATTATTGGTAATGCTGATAAATACAATTTATACTGTTTGGATCAGAAAAAAAATTAGTACAGACGCAACCTTTGGTTAAATGCTATTTGGATTTTAAAATGTACTTCCTGGCATCCCCCACATTGTAGTTGTTATGCAATATGCTCTCCTCTCACAGAACACAAAAGCAGCCTTGGAAGGGACATCAGGCTACCTCTTTCTAAACACAGATCATTTCCTATAAGCTAGATGGTCAGATGATCTCAGTATGACTGACTAGGTCTCTGTTGAGAAAATGAAAAACTTCAGTAGGTAAATGGATTTACCAGTGGTCAGGCTATTTGAAAGCCTGAGAAAATCAGTGTAAAAGTCATTTTTCAGCACATGAGATTCCTACTGTTGTTTGCCTTTCGGTGAGTTCTAAGTGTGTGCTACAGATAGAACTGCCCCAAGGGGTTTTCTTGACTATAATCTTAACAGAAGCAGATTGAACAAGGCTTTTTCTTCTGTGACACTATTGGGTGGGTTCAGACTATCAACCTTTAGGTTGATTTTAATTTGTGCCACCTAGGGACATTTACTTTTCCCCTGTCCTGGGGAAAAATGAAAAATAACTGCTCATTTGACACAATGTCTGTAAAATAAGCTTCAGAGGCAATGTGAACCCTCAACACGAAAAAAAAAAAAAAACCAAACAAAAAACCAAACACAAAAAAAACACACACACAAAAAACAACCGACACCAACCCACAGGTAAGAAGTAAAGGTTTCTGTGTGTTTGAACATGAAAGCTTTGAAACAGCAGAGTTTTAGATATTCTTGGACTGAACAAATTTTAGTCAGTGTGCTGCCTGTGGGATCCCTGGGATGACCACAGGCTCTGGCATAGTTAATCGTAACCATTTGGTGCAGCTCAGTGTCCAGTTCTTGAATGCACACTGGGTCACATTATGTTGACCAATACCTTATGATACTGTAATTTTTTAACTGGGCCATGACATCCCATATTCTTTATTGACAGTTTGCAATTGCCATCATTCACTATCTTTCTGGTTTTAACTTCTTCTAAAGAACTAAAAAAAAAAAATCATGTGGTAGCCAGGTTTATGGCTTTGAACTCAGTCTTTTCTGGCCATTTGCTCTTGATCTTATCAAGATATTTATCCTCTCTGCTGTGCTTTGTGTCTTTTATAATGTAGGTTTGTTTTTAAAACTTCAAATAGTTTTAGTAATGTGTGAAACATAACAATAATCTTCTTAGAGGACATGTATGTCTCTGTCTGGTTTTGTGTGTGTATGTTATGTAAGTGTCTATTGTGTGCCTGAGAGTACAGACACCCCGGGAGCAAAAAAAAAAGAGAATTAGGGTCATTTCAAAGAAATTTTATTTCAGGAGAATTTTGATATCCATTAAAAGTGTATAAGAGTACCCTCTAATAATTTGTAAGTTTGTTATTGTTGTTGTTATGTGCTATCAAGTCGCTTGCGACTCATCGTGATCCTGTATACAACAGCCCAAAACCCTGCTCTATCTTGTGCCAGTTGCATTGCCTCTGACACACCCATCCTGAATTTGTAAGTTTACTCCCCAAAATATGTAAGAGTAATGGCATCAGTTTGAAGAACAAGGTGTGCCTGAGTCAGGTTGTGGTCTTCTCGATCTACCTGCTATGCATCAAAGAGCTGAACAGTGAATAAGAATAACAGAAGTGATGCCTTTGAGTTGTGCTGAAGAAGAGTTCTGAATATCTCACAGAATGTCAGAAGAACAAATGGGTATGTATTGGACAAAGTGCAGCCAGAGTGCTCCTTGGAGGCAAAGATGGCAAAGCGTCATCTCTCATACTTTGGATATGTAGGTAGATGAGGCTCTTCTTTGGAAAGGGACATCATATTTGGAAAAACGGAGGATCAGGAAGACCCCCCCAGTGAGATAAATTGACACAGTGACAGCAGTAGTGGACTCAAGTGTGTCAGAGATGATGAGGATAAGGCAAAAGTTCAAGTCTGTTGCTCATACGGTTGCTGTGAGTCATACTCGACTCGACAGTGTCTAACAGCATGAACAAGAACAACAGCAAGGGAACTTGGGTGGGCTAGTGGTAAGAATCTGCACTGCAATCCCAAAGGCACAGGGTTGGAATCCATCGGCTGCTCTGTGGAAGAAGGATGTGAAGTCTCCACCTGTGTGTTTTACTGCCTTTGAACACCCTCTGGAGGGTTAACTAGGTCGGTTCCAACTTGACACCACACAAACACAACACAACTCTGAGGTAAACACTCACTAAACTTGCACTGCCCTCTGGTCTTTGGACAACAAACAACTCGGGGAAAACTGAAGATCCACCAAATTTAATGTGCTTTCACCCTTGACTCCAGGAGGGAGACTAGTTGCAGGAAGGCAGACACATGACATCAGGGTGTGAGTTTTCCACTGAAGTTCTGCAGGGCCACAGTCTGTTGAGTCAAATCTAATTTGAACATTGGGCACTAAAGGTCATGAAGTAGGTAAGGTGAAGTGTTTCAAGTTCATTTGAAAAGGAGCGGCATTAAAGACAGACACATTACCTCTCATTGGGTTCCTCAGAGTTCGTTTATCCCGTAGGATTAGATGAAACAATGATTTATTATCTGATCTGACAGTTGGCATGTGTTTAATGTGCTGTCAGTCTCTCTCAATCTCATCACTATCAAGCTGACCCTCCATTGGATTACTGGGCTATAAGTCACATAGGAGGAGGCTATCCGTCTTTCTCCCATGAAGTTGCTGTCAGGTTCAAACTATAAGAGAAATTCAGCTTTTGTGTTACCAGTATAACTCCTTACGATTGAGGTATACTGTCGAGTCAGAACTAACCCATATCTGACCTTCCAGCAGGTTTTCAGAGGTAGTAAATCTTACAGAGGAGATTGCCCAACCGCAGAGAATGTGGTGGATTCGAACTGGGTTCTTATGGATGCTGTTGTTGAGTACCATCGAGTCAGAACTGGCCCTCCAGTAGGTTTTCAGAGTCAGTTAAATAGCACTGGAGGAGATTGCCCATCAGTGGCCTCGAACTGTATGCCTTTGGGATTGCAGCACAGCATCTTGCCACTAGGCAACCAGAGCCGCTCAAAAATGTGAGTCTTTGAATGCCACAGGAGTCATGGAACAGTACAGTTTCACTTTGGAAAGAGCCTTTGTGAAATAGCACCACACAGGAACTGAGACTGGTTGAGCCTGGAAGAGCCTTATCTCTCTTCTTGTCCTTATTTTGAGCAAGTGCTTATTAAGAGAACTGGAGTGAGACACAGACACTTGCTCACTGTTTAAGCCATTTTGTTATTTTGCTCTGTTTCTCATGTATATAATTTAAGATCTCATCAGATAAATGCTTGCGCACCACAGATGTTCTATCTGTGTGGTTGGCTGATGCAGCAAAGAAAAGACGCTCTCCATAAGCTTTCACCCAGATCCCATTCTTTGGTTCTTGCTGGTAGATTCTAGCCCTTGAAATAAGACTCCCTCTGTGAATCCATCTTCTAGGTGGAATTTTTCTACAAAAATGGATTGTTCTCACTAATTCTCTTTTACATTCAAAATATGTGAACACTCTGTTTACTTACACACATCAATCTAAAGTAGAAAATTTGAGAAGTAATAATTTATAAAAAATATCACTTGAAGTGTGTGAAGTAGAAGACATCGTCTGGCCCTTGATGAACCAGGGTATGTGGACTTTTATGGTTACTACTGCCAATTGAATATGACCTTGCTGTTTCTCTTGGTTCCTTATCGCTTACATTTTTACTTCATTGCGTCCTACTTCAGACCACTGTGCCTGAGCTCCTCAAAGGGGTCCTCCTGAAGAGAGGAAATTCTCATCTCTCACCAACTTGACAACTGTTTTATTTTATTCCAAATAAAAGGCCTTTTCTTCTCAAACATTTTCTGCTCTAGCATGGACATTTTTGTTTTAAAGTCCTCAAGTTTCATATCCCGAAAGTAGTGTGCTGGTTGAGTCAACAGAGACTTTTTAAATGGGCGTATAAAATTTGGAGGTGGAAAAACAGAGATTTAAAAACTGGGCTCAGTGGTGTCTTGTCTTAAAATATCATGTTATATTTCAAGAGTTAGGACTGTAGCCTTTTCATCTTAGGTAGTCGATTCCCTCCCCCATGTCCCCCATTAGTCTAAATATCTTTTGTCATGGAAACGAAAAGAAAATATTTGATATCTCATTTGTGCCTTCATCATTCCCACTTTAGTTTCTTGTAATCTTGTGTCTCAAATAAAGCAAGCATAAATCACTAATATGTAAAATAGAATAAAATGAAAGATAATAAATAATATATAATTA
>NW_006400005.1:2180876-2182441 GCF_000299155.1 Elephantulus edwardii
TCAGTGACTGGGATAATTGGGATGGGAGTGTCAGAGACAGTGCGATTGGCACAGGACAGAGTGGAGTTTAAGGCTGTTGTACATAGAGTTGCTATGAGTCGCAAGCGACTCGACGGCACATAAAACAACAACAGCAAAATGGAATGGATAATTATAAGATGTTGTTATATATTATGAATAATTATTAATATATAATTATTAGTGTAGTATAAATAATATCTAAATAATATAAATATAATATTTAAGAGGAAATAGAATTTAAGTAGTCTCCTGTTTTAGTGATCTTGCTCATTGTAATTAAAAGTAGATTATCATAATAGTTTTGTCTGTAAAGCTTTCATACCTTTGATATCTGTGCTTTCAGGTACTATCATAGTAATTTAAAATGTCATAATAATGTGTGTAAACATGGTCCCATAATCTTCCCCAAATAGTGAGTTGATGCAATGACTGGGTACCTCTTTAATGGTATATAAGGTGCTCAAGAGGTCCTGATGAAATATTTGGTAAATATTAGACCTTAGGAATGAACACCAGCTTAAACATTCAATTTAATTGAACAAATATTTATTGAATAAGTATTATGTGTCAGACATTGAATCATATTGCTCAACAGAAAAATCTATTAGTATAATAAATGGAATTTTAAAAGAGAAAAGTATTTACTGTCTGCTGTGAATTCAGTAGCATGGCAAAGAAGGATTTTGATGTTTTAGTATTATTTTGAACACAAAAGACACTTTTATAGCAGATTCCTAGATAAAAGCAAGTGTGAAAATGGACTTCACGCAACCTACAAATTTCACACATCATCTTTTGTTCTGAAAACAATTGACTGCTATCAGATATGGTTTGAACATTTTAAATGAAATGGACTCGGACCCACTGTTTCTTTATCCAAGCAAAAGCTCCTTTGATCAAATAACTAAATCTGCCTTGTGCTAACATCTTAATGCAGCTGCAAAATTTTTGAACTCTATGTTGCCTATTTTTAATTAAAAACTTGACTAGTAATATAATTTCTTATTACAAAATATTTACAAACATGGTCTTAAAATATACCTGAGAGACAATCAGGGACCATTATTCTAAATAAAGCTAAATGGGCTAAATGATATGAATGCATAGGGGAAAAATAAGAAGGGGTGGTTGGTTGATAGATCACCAAATGTATTTTTATAAACAGTATATAAATTTTTGTATTATAGCATTGATTTTGGAAAATAATAGTATATTTATATCAATTTCATATTCTAATATGCTTCAAGATATTTCTCTTTTCCTCTTCATTTCTCCTGTTTTCCTCCTCCACCCCACCCCACCCTTTTCTGTCTGAGAATATACTGAAACGTTGTTGTTGTTGTTGTTACGTGCCGTCTAGTCGCTTGCGACTCATAGTGACCCTATGTACAACAGCCCTAAACTCCGCTCTGTCCTATGCCATTCGCACTGTATCTGACACTCGCATCCCAATTATCCCAGTCACTGAATCAATCCACCTCATAGAGGGCCTTCCTCTCCTGCGCTGTCCCTCCACCCTCCCAAGCATGATGTCCCTCTCCAAG